>NC_056617.1:14115881-14383381 GCF_018340385.1 Cyprinus carpio | reverse complement strand
TCAAAATGTGTGTTGGTCAAATTGTGAAATCATCAACATTGCAGTACTTTAAAAAATGTTTTACTTATTCTACAAACTTATAACAATTAAAATGTTTTAACAAATAGCTAAATCAAACCATACAGTAATTTGTATATTTTCATTTTAAAGATAAAAGTAGATTGCTTTTGCTGATTAAAGACAGCAACTGATTCAGTGTTTAAGTTTTATTAACATGTGGTGAAGGCATTACATGAATAACATTTACAACACACCTGTATAAATATAAAATACATGGTCATGTTTAAAAAAAAAAAGGCAACAGGTGAAAGCTACACAAGTGTCTACTTTGTATAGGTGTCACAACACAAGCACGTTATAGGATTTCTGTGGTAAGTAATATCTGGATCTAAAACATGTTATAAATTCCTATATGAACAACAAATGGCAAAGAGATTTATACACCAAGAACAAATTTAATTAAATCAGTCTAAATGTTGGGACCAGAAACATACTTCCAAAATCAATGGGACCAGATTGTTTATAACCATTGCCGAATGGGCAATTGAATAATGACCCACATGTTTGTAATATTAGTAGAATATCCACCAACATGTTCTTTTTGCCAAAACCCTTTATACATGAAACTTTTTTTTATTAGGTCGTGCTTGGTTTTGGTTACTTTTGATTATCTTGATTCCAAAAGTGTGGGATTTCAGGAACAAAATGTAGTAAAACTTTAAAACTGGTCAAAAAACAACATCTGTATCATGTTATTTATATTTTGCATTTGATTTGTTTAACAACTACAGTGATAAAGTACACATTCTGTTGGCCATCATACACACAATCCACCATCCCCTGCATTGTTATATCTATCTATCTATCTATCTATCTATCTATCTATCTATCAGGTTCCCTGATTACCGCTAAATCACCATCACCTGCTTTCAAATGGAGCAGCATTTAATAGACAGAGCCGTAATTCACTTACAAGCTACGCAATATCGTGTTCATTATCAAAGGCGATTCATCTGCGATAATGAATGCGATATTGAGTACGTTGTCAGTGATCTACGGCTCTGTCTATTAAATGCCGCTCCATTTGAAAGCAGGTGATGGTGATTTAGCGGTAATCAGGGAACCGGCTTTATTGACGAAACACACGTGACAATCGCATGCGATAAATCACCCAGCCCTGATATACATCCCAAATACATGACGGAGCTAAGAAAGGATCACCAGAAACATAGGCGGTAACACTTAACAACTCACACTGACAATAGCAGACCAGGGTTTAATATACACAGGGGCAAACAGGAAATGGTACACAGCTGAACCAGGTAGACACTAATGAAAACACAGTATGATGGGAAATGGAGTCCATAACCAGAAGAACAGGCAGAAACTAAACACACAGGAACACCCTATAAAGCCTCACAGTGGTGCAGGCAACCGGGCATGACATTGTTGAACAATTTTTTTTTTAATAGCAAAACAGGAATAAGAAAATATTTAACAGCTGCTGGCCCATTTACTTGTAGCACATTCTAACGATAGGCTACCTCTGGCAAATCAGTGGCTGTAATCATTGAATAAACAAAATGAAACTATTTATAACATTTTGTGCACAAACAAACAAATACATTCTAAGCTTGCTTAACTTCATTTGAAGCTGAAACGCATTTCTCTTGTTGAAAAGTTTGTGATCCAGTGAAAACGCACTAATATTTACAGAGTCGCTTTACCATGAAACTCAAATATCTCAGAACACTGTCAGCAAGTTTAGTTTTCTTTTTGCTTTCATTTTGAAAAGCTTGTTTGCGGTTTACCTCATATGCTATGAAGGCTCTTTTATTTTTATTATTCCAACGTTCTGTAATTTATTAGTCATTAGCCTACATAGCCTAATACAGCATGTAGTGTAGACCTATTCGTTTTTGTTAATAAACGTTTTGTAAACTAGTTTGTCATTGTACCTTGTTGTTGTGCATTTTAATCAAAAATAGCAATAAATCTATCTATCATTCTTAAAAGGTGAACGGTGTATAGATGTAAGCAAAACAGATAATTATATTTTATTGTAAAACCTGACAAGATCGTGAAAACAAGTTATTAAATAAATAAAAAAAAAAAAAACTACCAAAACGATTTGAGCGGTGTCCCCACCACTTTTCAAAGCAAAGTCACTCCACTGGCTTCAAGGATCCTATGAGTTCCTGCACAAACTGCAAAGACTATAATGGTTCCTCCAGGGCCCCTATTATGAGAAAAGGAGCTTCGAGGCACTTAAAATAAGGTTCCTATAGTACTCAAAAGGATATCTGAGGCACCTTTAGTTTTTACAGTGTATTTAAAAAAAATAAAATAAAAAAAAAAAAAACCACACACCTAAAGAACCCCCAGACTGTGAGAAACAAGATTCTTTGGTCTGATGAACCTTAATGCAAAGCATCGTGTTTGAAGGAAATCAGGCACTGCTCATCACCTGCAGAGTACCATCCCAAAAGTAAAGTGAGCTGGTAGCAGTCTCATGCTGTGGGGCTGTTTTCCCAGCAGCAAGGACTGAGGGACCCAGAGTAGAAGAAACATTCAGAGCACCAAAATATTGAGAGCCTTAATGAAAACATAGTCTAGAGTATTCAGAACCTCAGACTGGGCAGAAGGTTTACCTTCCAGCAGGGCAATGACCCTAAGCACACAGCAAGAGTGGCTTATAGACAACTCTGTGAATGTCCTTGAATGGCCCAGCCAGAACCAGGGATTGAACCCAGTCAAATATTTCTGGAGAAACCTTAAAATGTAATGGCCAAATACTGATGAGCAAAGCTTGTCGCATCAAGCAAAAAAGACTTGAGGCTGTAAAGGAGCTTCAGCAAAATATCTAGCTAAGGGTATGAATACTTATAAAATGTACTTGTTTCAGTTCTTTTAATTCTACTCAACTTAAAGTTGTGACAATTCTGTTTTTGCTTTGTCAGTATGGTGAATGGAGTGTAGTTTGATGAGAAAAAAAAAAAAAAAAAAAAAAAAAAGCAGGTTAATAAGGCAGCAACACAACATGAAAAAAAAAAAAAAAAATAAGTGAATACTTTCGCAAGGCACTGTGTAGTTGTGCATATGCATATTTGTGTTTTTGATCTATATGAACATTAGGACACTACATATACAAGATATCGAAATGTATTATACATACATGAACAAAATACCTGGGATAAATGTCAATATGGAATTGTTTCAGTTTCTAATTAGTTAGATTGTCTTATGAACATTAGCTGGCACTAGAGTGAATTTAGGAGTGGTCGGCATATCTAGGCTGAGTACAGAGACAGTGCTGGGAGGAGAAGGGCGGTCAGACCATTTGGCTGGGTAGGTGGAGGTTCCTGGCAAGGGGTGAGCTGGGGCAGCTCAGTGGAGGAACTGATGAGGAACTTCTTCGACCTCAGAATTAGAACCACTTAAATAAAGGACATGATTTACCAGCTTGATCAGGGAAAAGCTACACGTGGGAAGATCGCAGCTGATGACCTCATCATCCAGCTCCAGGTGAAAACAGACACTGAGAGCAGAATCTAACCAGCTCACCTGGTTGGAGAGCTCCAGGAACTCCTCCACATACACCTCCAACTCCCGACCGCCCTGCTGCAGACACCAAAGTCTGTCTTCAGCCATAGTATTCGTGTTTGGTCTGCTGTTCTGTCACACTTCACTTGGAGAAGGAACGAGAAGATCCAGGAGAATACAGAAGTCTGAGATTTAATTCAATCCACAAGGAGATACAAACAGAGGCACTTATAACTGCCGTACAACCTAATAAATGACATTCAACAGCAGACAGAGAACTAAGACCAGGGAACACTATTTAAACACTAGACAAGACTAGGGGGAGACGAGACACACCTGGGATCAATCAAAACAGACGGGGAACACCTGGTATGAAATCAACATAATGACAGGCACAGAAACATGACCAAATAAAGAAAACAGGAACTAAGACCGGGGTAAAACAAGGAAACTAAAAAAAAAAAAAATAAAAATATGTCAATATATGTAATCGTTCCAATTTCTAATAGATGTCATATATGTTTTCACTTTATATGACCATATATTACATATATTGTTATTTCATATATGCACATATTACATTTCCGTATGGGGAAAACTGGCCCCCAAATGAGCCTGGTTTCTCCCAAGGTTTTTTCTCTATTATGTCACCGATGAAGTTTTGATTCCTTGTTGCTGTCGCCTCTGGCTTGCTTAGTTGGGGACATTTAAAATCCAGTGATATCGTTGACTTGATTGCACAGATACTATTTAAACTGAACTGAGCATGATGATGACATCACTGAATTCAATGATGAACTGTCCTTGAAAATTGATTGTTTACAATTGTCATTTTGCATTATTGACACACTATTTTCCTACTTACTACTGTAAAGTGCTTTGACACAATCTGTATTGGTTAAAAGCACTATATAAATAAAGGTGACTTGACATGCTGCATACTTTCTTTCATGTGCTCCACATTCCTAACTCACTACTGTCAGGTACTGATATCAACCCAATTCGGGTCAAATCAAGTCAGATTCCTAACCAGACAGCCTCATCCGAGCGTTTGGATTGAAACACTAGCACAGGGTTCCTCAAATCTTGCCCTGGAGGGCCAATGTGCTTCAGAGTTTAGCACCAACCCTGATCAAACTCACCTACCTGTGATTTTTTAATGATCCTGAAGACACTGATTAGCATGCTCAGGTGTGTTTGATTAGAGTTAGAGCTAAACTCTGCAGGAAAGTGGATCTCGTGGGCCAGATTTGAGGATCCCTGCACTAGCATGTTTTATATGTGTAAGCTATAAAAAAGTACACAGTTGGGGGCACTGCTGAGCAATGGAGGAGTGAGATTTTTTGGGAAAATCCAAAAAGAACAACCAACAAGAATCAGGCCTTGATCAACCCTCGGACTCAACTGAGGTGGTGGAGCCCGAACACCTGAGCGAGGAGGCAGGCCCACCAAACCGAGCCGTACTGGCCGCTATTGCTGCACTGCAAAATTAAATTACCCAGATTAAAGATGACATATGCACCACCATCGATGTCTGTATACAAACAGTGTATACTGTGCTAAGAGGCGAATTGGCTACAACTAAAGAAGAACTGCAGACCTCCATTATGACCCTGGAGAAAACTGCGACCTCGCATGCTAACACTATTGGAGAGATAGAGAAGTCCGCCTCACACCACTCGGACGATGTCACTGCACTTCAATGTCAAGTCACCCGTCTGAGCTCTGAAGTAGAAAAACTAACTGAGAAATGCGAAGACCTAGAAGGGCGCTCGAGGAGACACAATATCCGGGTCATCGGAGTCCCTGAGGGGACCGAGGGACCCAGGCCGAGAGACTTTATCGCCGGGTTGCTACAGGAGGTGCTATCCCTGGATGATAAGCCTCTCATTGATAGAGCGCACTGGACCCTCCGAAGATGGCCCGAACCTCATGAACCACCTAGACCCTTTGTACTGAGGCTACACTACTTTCACATGCTTGAGGACATCCTACGCAAAGCTGTTACGGGGCAGACCCAGGGTCAGGTATGGCCTCCTCTATCCTGCTAGACTCCTGATAACCCACAACGGCACACAGATCTCATTCATAGATGCCAAAAAAGCGGAGGAATATGCCGAACGCCTCTTCACACCGGGCTCAACTGAAGTGAGACAGAAAGATGCTTAAACTGATACAATCACTGCTGATGCGGAGAAACAAGATATTCAGAGAGGTGGTAATGTACTGGTGCTTACAAGTTAGCTTTTATGTCTAGCGCTAACACAGCATTATATGTTTCTTCTACACGTGAGTTACACACTTAACGTTATACACACGTACAAACTGTAAAACCGCCATTCTCATTAGAAGAAAAATTGGAAAGTGTTATGTCCCGCCTCATACAGATCGAGGTTCGCACTATTATTTTAATTTTTATTTTTTGCTCTCTTCCTTCTTTCTATTCTTCTGATATCTTATCTAGAGCCCTGACAATTGTTCAGCTAGTTCTTTAAAGTGTGGAAAGGGCTCACTGTTATTGAAAGGTATTCAAAGTGTTATTGCCTCCGTTGGAGTTGCAACTCAGTTAAGTTTTTGGTCATACATATTTAAAACTATTTCTCCTATTTAAAACTATTATTAGTATTAGTATTATTATTATTATTTATACAGTTGATGCAAATTCCCACCCTGGGGAAAGTGTTTTTCTTCTTAGCTATGGACATTAGGTGTATGGGTATTTGTATGTGTATGGGTGTGTCGTGTGAACCTGTGCATACGTTTATACAGTAGGTGGCCATCCAAAACGTTGGTTCTACCGTCGCTCGTACCGCCGCCGCGGCGTCTGCAAAGTGCATTTGCAGCTTTTGACCCCTGAGTGGCGCTTTAACCACAAGTTTTCAAACAAGCACATCAAAGCACATTTTCGCGAATAGACATCATCTTTGCCTCACCGAAGTGTTATATTTGACTGCAGTCGGGGAAAATTAAAGAAAAATATTTAATATTCACAGATGAAAGTTTAGTCCTTATGAAGATATGTGCGTTTCTTAGAACGAATTCAAGCAGGATAAATGTCAAGCCTATGAGCCTGTGCTTATATTTTCTCTACACCGTATTTTAGATTTGACACATGTAAATAGTGTGCAGTATTATTTATATAATATGAATTATGTGTTATATTATTCAAAAGAAATTGTGGTTTACTTTGCATTGGAGCATTAAAAGTGGTAGCATAGTGGGCTGGGCTTGCATGTTTTATAAATTATTTTCTTTATTTTAGTAAAACGTAAGGCGCTGAATAATTTCGCTCCCATTATTTAGGCCTAATTAAAACAAGAAACGACTAAATTAAACCTGCACGATTTAACTAAATCATTGAAACTCTAAAGAATGGACTGACTGATTAATAAAACGTCCTCATGTTTAAACTCAAGTTCTCTCATTATAATCAAAGAAATACACACGATGTAAAAAAAGAGCTTCATTAATTGACAACTTCAGTCTTCTTTACTTGCTTTCATTAAGATAATTACATGTAAAAAATAAATTGTAGCCGCATTTAAATGCAGGTTTGTATAATATTCCTTAAATATCAGGGCAAGGTTTGCTCTGCACGCATGATTACAAATCTTGTTTGGTTTTATTTAGGATAATTACATGTAAACAATAAAAAAAAAAAAATAATATATATATATATTTATATATATATATATACAACATATAATATATATATATATATATATTTGCTTTGTAATGCATATGCAAAATGTGAATTATTATTCATATTGAAGTGTTTATGCGAAAATTATTACGCATGCATGACAGGGAGATGCCGTCACGGTCACGTGATTTTTTTTTCCTGATAATGAAATAACTGAAAATTGGGGTGTCTCACATACATGAGAAATATATCTACAGAAAGCTTGAAATGTCTTTTAAATGAATCTTTTCAGAACGAAAGCATAATGTAATCTGTGAGGGTTGTATTCTCTCTAAAGGTGCGTCCATGTGGAGAGAGACAGCACTGTGAATTTCATCTTGCAGCCAACAAGAAAACATTTGTTTATTAATAAATAATTAAAATGTCTTCTTTTTCACAATTATTGGGCTACTTCTGCCTGTGCTTTGTGGCAAACGTAATGCATGTGCTTGAGCGTGGAATATATTAAGGCTCATTATGGATTATAGATGTAAATTTAATATAAACCTGCGATTAGTTGAAGAATGACAAATGAACGACTAGTAACTAGAAAACTCTTACGTGGGAGGCAGATCTATTAAATACACTCTAGTCATCTCTGTTAAAGTTTTTAAAGCATTTTATATGCGTTTGCATAAATTCTTCTTTCAGAACGGTCTGTAATGGAGAGATGTCTTAACACTTATTTTTTCCTCTGAAACACAAAAACGAAAATTGAAATAAAATTGATATTTTATGTTTTGAGAATGGCCAGCCCTTCTCTGCAGATATTGTGCTTCTGGTTTGTGCATTTTAAATCACATAAAGTCTACAAAATATATAAAAACTCTTGTGTTTTTTGTCACGTCTGTAAAAAAAGCCTATAAAACATGTTCATAAACAGATACTTTACTGATGTCTGAACTCTGTTTGGGATTTAGGAAAACTTCAATATATTGTTCATGAATAGGCTACATTCTGTGAAAATTTATTTCACACTCTAAAAAATATTGTATGGACGCAACAAAATAAAACGGCCGACGCTCCACTCAGTTCTCGTAGTTCTGATTGGGCTCGACCCTCCTGCGCGCATTTGAGACATGCTGCCGAGCAGAATATGAGCGGAGCGGTGTTATTCTGACTGGAGCTAGGAGAGGATTTTTTAAAAGTCAGAGCATCGTGGTTTTCACTCGCTCCAAGAGCGCTCCATCACGAGTACAATTCATGCCAACAGCTCGTAATATAACTGCATATTTAGCAAGAATTCACATGATAAATATATTTAGCTATAGCTTGATACACATAATCTCTCCGATAAGAAAATAGCAACAGCAATAGTCCAGCGGGATGCTACAGGCTAGTTCTCAAGGAGTTTGTCTTCCTTTTACTGATTATTTTCGGGTTAAAGCATGATTTAAACAGATACAGGACATTCACACGCAATCGGTGTCGCAATAATGCATTCAAACAAATGTAATTTTACAGTGCTTCCTCATCTGTAACTGATTTTGAAATCTGTAAGAAATGCATCGATCTGTAGATAAAATAACTGACGAAAATGTTATTTTCATCACAAACAAAATTTGCACAGCAGAAAGCAGCATTTATACCTTTAAATGCTGACAACATTATTAGTTTGGCGTTTGGTAGGAAAAAAAGAGGGATATTGTTGCTGCTTCACTCTCACATACTCTGCTGCCGAGTGAGAGAGATGTTTCGCCCTACCAAATGAACAAGACCGTCCGGTGTAGACACGGTTAGACAGTGTCTGCTATATTTACAAATAATTGATATAAGAAATAAAAATAAATACATAACCTAAACCAGCGGCATAACGAGATGAAAATATAGACTAGAAAATATATTTACACTTGGTCTGTCCTCCGTCCATGACACTGACTCACTGCGGAGCTGCCAGTTTTAATCTGAACAGCTCTTAACGCCGAGTGGATGGTTAGATGCATGATGGGCTAGTATTAAAAAATAAATAAATAAATAAATAAAATAAAGGTCTTTCCAGCATTAAGGTAATAACATTAGATACTGCTTTTTTAATCATCTCGTTTCAGTTATAAATTTGACTGGTAAATGATAAAGAATTATATTAAACAATTTATTTGTCATTTGAATATTGATTTTAAGGAGGGAGGCAAAAAAATTGATTTAAATCTGATTTTTTGTGAAAAAAATTGGGGATATTTTTTAGGCCATCGCCCAGCACTATAATGCAACAGTTTTTTTTTTTGTTTTTAGTTAAGGCAACTTCCTCTGAAATTAAGTTATAATAACTAATAATCTTTATTGCGCTATACAGTAGTCAACATTTGAAGTGGATCAAACCTTTCTTTAAAGTTGTTTTAAAACCAGTATGTCCTAAAAACCTGTTCTGCAAGTTTAAAACCCTCTTAAGACACTGTCCATATGAAAGAGGAAGAGATTCACACCTTTATCTCGACCCCCACAAGCTATACAGAAATACCCCCCAATCCCCTTTCAGCTGAAATGAATTCGGTCTGTTTTTTGGCTGTGAGGAACGGTGTGTTGTCATGTTACTGGGTTGAAACATGCCTGCACTCACAGCAGCCTTACTCTTTTTATTTATTATTTTCCCGCAGCCCATATTATTATTACCACTAGACCAAAATAATAACAAATTCTCAATTGATAATTAATCATTATTTTTGAGAAAATCCTAGACGTTTGTGATCGTAGGCGTTTGAGGAAGGCTTTAAGACCAAGCGGAATCCTCTGCCAGCTGCTCCCACTTCACAGCGAGCGCGAGCTCTAACTGACCCAGCTTCACCATCCACGTTTGGATTTTATAAAATCAGTTTGAGGCGAATACAACTCATTGATCATGAGCCCAACATTTAGCAAGGCAGGAAAACATTCAGTCTGCCTGAAGAAAGACGTATTTCATACAGTAGGTTGACAACCAAAATGGGTATTACCGCCGCCGCAGGGCCGCGGCGTTAACTGCAAGTAAATTTTGTAAATACTTAAAAGACCAGATTTCTTTATACTTTGAAATAAACGACAACCCTGAAACCTCTCCCTCCATCCTCTGGGAAGCATTCAAGGCTTTTATAAGAGGCTGTATCATCTCGTTTGAAGCTTGTAGGCGTAAAGTAAATAAGATTAAATTAAAAGAATTAGAAGATCAAATTAAATTACTTGACATAGAAAATGCACACTCCACCTCTATTTTATTGCACTGGAAAATAGCAACACTTAAGTATGAATATAACAAAATTATCTCTGCAAAAACTAAGTAAAGCATTCCTCTATACTAGGCAAAAATATTTTGAATTTGGTGACAAACCACACAAACTACTAGCTAGACAACTTAGAAAAATGGAAAACGACAGAACGATACACAGGATAAAAGCCCACAATAACACAATACTTCCTAAGCCTAAAGATATCAATGACAGGTTTCTGGAATTTTATACTGATTTGTACACCTCAAAGACCACTTCAAACTCTTTAACTCTGGTCCCACATATGGGATTTAGAACGTTCAGTGACGTCGCATAACTGTCAAATTCAAACTGCGTTTTCGTGCGGTGGCTGGCGCTGAGCCAGAGAGAGACGTGCACTGCTCTTGTCATATTATCTCAACTATGCAGTGTTCTTAACCACATAATGCTTCACGAGTTCACACTTACATATAATTAGCTGAAGTATAAAATGCATATTTGGTGTGCTGTCCGGGGAAGGGCTCCGAGCTCGGGAATGGCCCGAACCTAGAGTACCCCCCCCCCACATATGAAAGTGTAATATGAACTCTAAGTGGAGGAGATGGGGTGGAGGGGGGATGCTGATAAACCGTCAATGGACAGGGGTAAGTCAGCTGTATTTATACCCTAGTGTTGATTATCTTAAGTGAGCTCCACCTGTGCTAATTAGGCTAAGTATCTGACGTGCTCCTCCCGAACCTTGTTAATGAAACATCATTTCACGAGTTCACACTTACATATAATTAGCTGAAGTATAAAATGCATATTTGGCGTGCTGTCCGGGGAAGGGCTCCAAGCTCGGGAATGGCCCGAACCTAGAGTACCCCCCAAAAAAAACAATAGCAAGAGGACAGCCGCCAGACTAAGGACCCCCCCACAATAGCATTGAGATCTGGCGGGGATGATATTTGGAAAGACAGCTGGTTGGCAGGCCGGAAGAGCCTACGTACTCCTGAGGGAGTGACTTATACATTTGGAAAGGTAGGCCCTACCGGCTGCTGGTATCGAACTACGTGATTTGTGGCGCCCGGTCGGGAGGGCTCGAGCCGTTGCTCAACCGGAGCACCTCACTGCATTGGAACTGATGAGCCCTACCAGCCGAAGAAGGAGGAGCAGCGTGATTGAATAGCCCGACCAGGAGGGCCCGAGTTGCCTCGACTGGAATAGGTCACAGTGTTGGCGTACGGGCCCTACTGGCTGATGAGCCCTTGCTAATCAGTGGGCAACCAGGGCAGATAACTGACCGAGAGGGCCCATGAAGCCTCCGACTGGAGATCGAGACTCAGGACGACGGATGTGTAGGTCCTCTCAGTTGAGCAGATAAACAGGCTTTTGGGCCGCCGGCAAAGAGGACTCTAGCGACATCCGACGGGAGATCAATACTCACGACTTCAGATGGATAAGACCTGTTTGTGGGCAGCAAGTAAAGAAGAAACCCGACCGGAAGCACTCTCGCCGACATCTGACACGAGCACAATACTCAACGGCATCAGATGGGTAAGCCTCGCGGGCCGGGGAGCGGGAAAAGGAAAACCCGACTGCGCGGGCTCTCGCGGCATTCGATGGGAGATCAGGACTCAGGGCATCGAACGGGTAAGCCTCACCAGGCTGGGGGAAAAGATTTGGACAGTGTTTGGCAGAAGGTCGAGACTCTTAACGTCGTACGGCTGAGCATCGCCACCCGTCAAACAGGAACGAAAAGTTAGGTGGCCGTGAGACTCTCGCCGACGTCCGATGGGAGCTCAATACTCAAGGCATCGAACGGGTAAGCATCTCCGACCGTAGCATGGAGAAAGTAAAGTTAGGTGGCCGTGAGACTCTCGCCGACATCCGATGGGAGCTCAATACTCAAGGCACCGAACGGATAAGCCTCTCCGGACGTAAGACGGAAAGGTAAAGTTGTGTTGTCATGAGGCTCTAGCCGGCGTACGATGGGAGCTCAATACTCAAGGCATCGAACGGGTAAGCCTCGCTGACTGTAGGAGGAAAAGGTAAGGGTGTGTGGCCGGGAGGCTCTTGCCGACATCCAAAGGGAGCTCTATGCTCACGGTATCGGACGGGTGAGCCTTTGTTGACCATAGGATGAAAGAAGTTGTCAGGCCGGGAGACTCACGTCGACATCCGACGGGAGCTCAATACTCGCAGCATCGAACGGATAAGCCTCGCCGGCTGTAGAAAGGAAAAGTAAAGTTGTCTAGACGGGAGGCTCTCGCCGACGTCTGATGGGAGGAAAATACTCGCGCCATCAAACAGGTAAGCCTCTCCGAACGTAAGACAGAAAGATAAAGTTGACTGGCCGGTATTTGGCCAGACGGTGAAGAGGTGTAGATTTTTTTTTTTTTTTTTTTTTTTTTAACTTTAGCGGTGACCGATGAGGGTTTGGTGCGCTTGTTTAATGTGAAATTGGTTGGTTCTGATGTAGCTTTGGTATGCTTCTGATGACCATCTTCCTAGTGTTTGGATCTGCTGTTTTGAGACCTTTTTGGGCTGCTGATGTTGCTGCCCCAATGCGAAAAGAGTGGCTAGAGAAATTCCCTGCTGGGATACCTGATAATTGCAGGACGGATTTTAGATGCTTTTGGAACCAGAAACGAGTGACGGGTTTTTGGAGTCGTCTAAAAATAGTGGTTCGTGGGGGAATTGAGTCTGAGAATTTCTAAGGCGGAGGTACTCGAAGATGGACTGGTATGGTTGGATTGGAGAAGAAAGCTTAAAGATGTAGATAAAATGACCTTTCTTGGCTTGGTCTGTTTTGCTTTGTTTGATTAGGAATGAGATTGTTTCCCTATCAAGTATGATTAGGTCTGAGGTGGTGGGGTTGATTTTTGGATCGAATTTAGAAGAGATGGTTAGTTCTGAGCATCTAAGAAAACCGAAAAAAGCTAGAATAAACATGGCGTCGAGAGTACGGGCTGTACTGAGCGGTTGGTAACGAGTGCAGAGCGTGTGAATACATTTTGTGAGGATGTCTAGTGTTATGGGTTGCCTGGAGTCAGGATGGGTGGGCTGGGATCGCTGGATTCCCCTAATCAGAAGGGAGGTTTGAGAATTATTAATTTCGGGTGAGGGAGCACCGAACATCAGTTTGTGAAAAAACTGGACACCGCTCAGATAACCTTTGATGGACCCCGATCTGGAGACCTTTAACGCTGTTGAGATAGGATATGAATGAGGTGATGGTAAGTAGGGAAAAATCGGGGAACAGTATGTTGTATGATAGGTGGAATGCTCTAAAGCATCTCCACGCCGTCACGTATGACTGGAGGGTTCTAGGAGCAACTGCTTGGAGGATAGTGTCTAGTGATGCCTCGAGGAGGGGTTTAAATGGGTGGGTTACGGGAATATTAATTCTGAATAGTGAGGTACTGGAGTGGGGAATTGGTCCGCCTCTGGAACCAGCATCCTGAATTTCTGGTACAGAAAGCGAGACAGAGTCAGCAATTTGATTTTCTGAACCTGGAATATGTTTAGCAATCATTATGAATTTGTCGCATGCTGCTATCCACGTTAAGCGTCTAAGGAGAGGCATGAGGTAAGGAAAATGAGTGCGGCCTTTGTTAATACACTGGACGGCTGCTTCGTTGTCGCAGTGTACTAAGATACTTTTAGAAGCCCATTCGTTTCCCCACAGAGAGGCTGCTACCACCAGGGGGTAGAGCTCAAAGAAGGCTGAGGACAGAGGGGAGCCCTGCAGCTGGGGGGGCCATGGAGCCGCAAACCAACGACCTTGGTAAACCCTCCGTAGCCAATTGAGGGGGCTGCGTCAGTAAATAATTGGATGTCGACGGGAGACAAAATTTGGTTGCTGTATAAAAAAGGGAAAGGCCATTCCACTGTTTAAGGAACATTATCCATAATTTAAGTTCGTTGCGGCATGCATTAGATAGGGAAATGCGTTCCTCGAGCCCGTGTACGGATGACGCGAGTGAGAAAAGATGCGAGATGAAAGGGCGGCCCTGGGGAATGATGCGCATGGCGAAATTTAAGTGCCCGAGCTGAGAAAGGAGTTCGCGTTTAGAAACAACTTGGGCTGTCGAGGAGGGTAGACGCGACAAGGATTATTCTATCGATCTTTTCCTTAGGCAGAGAAAGTTGAAATTTGACTGAGTCTAAGATGATACCTAGGAATTCGATGGATGTAGCGGGGCCCATTGTTTTTTCCCGAGCGATAGGGATGCCAAGCTCGGAAAAAACTTTTTGGACTGTGAGAATGTGGGCGGCTGGGATTGCGTTGGGAGGTGAGATGACCAGGAAGTCGTCTAAGAGGTGAATAAGGTGGGGAATTGCATAATTATTTGACAAAATCCAGCAAACAGCTTCTGACAGCGTGTCGAAGATTTTTGGGCTGCTTTTGCCTCCGAAGGTTAACCGAACAGCGAAATAGAATTTCCCGAGCCATCGTATCCCAAATAAATGCTATGAATCTGGATGCATAGGCATAACTCTGAAATCTGAGGTGATGTCGTTAATGGGTATGGACCGGTATTATGGCCTTAAGCCAAAAATATCGCTGTTTTACAGTATACAGGTTTTTTTTTTGTCCTCTTCTTTGATTTGTTTCCTAAAAAGGAGAAGGAAAAATAAATAAATGAAGACTGACATCTTTATTTAACCTAAATATGTAATTACAGTTAATTTTAGTTATATAATTCATGTACATATCATTTCATATCATTTAGTTATATAACAATAATCATACACCTAATCTGATTTAATAACCCAATTTGAAGCAAAACCAGAATGTTCTCACAAGCTTTGTGAAATTATACCACGTAAACTTTTTATTAGACAATCATCTCCCCTCAAAACACGTTCATATAAACGCCCAAATCAGTATTGGGGATTTTCCTCCAATAGCTCGTGCATCATGAACAGTGAATGATCTGCCTGCTACAGCAAGTCAATTTTTTTTTTTTTTTTTTTAATTATTATTATTTTTTACATCAAGAGGGCTCAGATGAAAAAATGGCAACTTTTGATGTCCACATTCGAGGATTTATGATTGCCGTAGCACCTCTGTTGTAAAGAATTGTTTAAAAATTCAAGATTAAGTGTATTTGAATTAGACACGGGAGCGGACACTGCAGCGGCAGTGGAGAAATATAGATAAGAGGCTCCTGCGGGAGCGGACACTGCAGCGGCAGTGGAGAAATATAGATAGAGGCTCCTGCGGGAGCGGACACTGCAGCGGCAGTGGAGAAATATAGATAAGAGGCTCCTGCGGGAGCAGACAATGCAGCGGCAGTGGAGAAAATAGGGAAAAGCTCCTGAGGGAGCGAGAACTGCAGCAGGTTTTTTTTTTTTTTTTTTTTTAAGGAACATGAAACTTAAAGGTTATTAGGTTTAAAAACACGTGCATTTCCTCTTAATCACGCGAAAAAAAAAAAAAAAAGTATTGAAAAACTAGCCGATGCGCACGTTGGCTAGACTTGGAGAGAGGTGCCTAGTAATACTCACGTCACATGTGAATTAGGTTGCGCTTGTTGATTGTTTCTTAGTGGTAAACCTTATTTTTAGCTGTACAAAACGGCTGGTTTAGCTGCTTGATATTGACGATTGATGTGTCCTATCATATTATTTTAATATGTTATCTTAAGAACACTCTAGTTTGTACTGCAAACAGTTTTACTGTACGGTGTTAATCTCCTCGTTATTTACCCATAGCGGCTAATGAAATGGAAGTCTCACCCAGGCTCACCTCGGCGTTGAGGAAAAAAGTGGATAATCGATAGTCGTTTAAGTACATAGCTGAAATCATTTTCTCGCAAATCAATCTTTTTCATCCGTTTATCTGAGTGAAGTGTAATTTAAAATACAGGAAAAAATACTTGCGAAATTAAGAAAATCTTAGAAATTTCTTTGTATTCTGCACCGTTTGCGACGAGGCTGAAAATAATATAAAGAGCCTTGTGTCACAACGTCTTTAGCAACTTTCAGCAACAAATGACACCTTTTAGCGACTTACCTAAAAATGTATTTGCAACACTTACTGTGCCGCTAGCGCGAGAGCTTGAGGCCCGGCTGCACGATGACGCTGCGGCCGGATGAGCCACGGTAAAAGGTTGAGTGGAAGCGGGAAGCCAGTGGGGCTTTGCTGCGGTAAGATCGAGGCGAGTTCGGGGCCTTGCGAGTTTTGCCCTATATATTGGCCGCCCTGTTGTTGTGGATTTAGGAGTGAGGTTTGGCGGATTGCTGGGAGACTAATAACTTAGATCGTACGGATCCGCTTTGTTTACCTTCGCGAGGACGGAGCGTCGGAATTAATCGCCGTTTGCCTCGGGATTACGTGCGGTCCACTTCCGATTGGAGGAATTGTAGGCACAGCCTAAAGATAAAAGGACACCGGGGGAAAAAATGGACGTGACGCCCGTAGATGCGAGGTTAAGCCTCGGCGTCGTGGGGAGCGTGTGCTGGTCGAGCAGAGCAGCGGCTACAATAGAGCTCGGAGCTCGCGGCGGTGTCTGGCGGAGAAGAAGTGATTCTGGGCCCGGCAGATTGGCTAGAGAACTGAAACATCCCCAATATAGACCTCGTCTTCTAAATGAGAAACGCCGAGTCTGCCATATAATGGCAAAAGGTGCTAACCAAATGCTGATAAACCGTCAATGGACAGGGGTAAGTCAGCTGTATTTATACCCTAGTGTTGATTATCTTAAGTGAGCTCCACCTGTGCTAATTAGGCTAAGTATCTGACGTGCTCCTCCCGAACCTTGTTAATGAAACATCATATATTTTAGGTTTCAGACATTTAAATACACATAAGTACTAGTAAAACAAAACATTTAGTTTGAAAAATACACGCATATGTCTATGGAAGCAACAATAACAATCCATTCAAATTTAATTTGCAGATGTGTTTTATTCATATTAGATACACATGGTGTAAGTAACTATAAAGTTCACTCTATTCTTCACCAAATTCACCGGCCACTTATTACTTGTATTTCGGGAGAAGTTGATGAATTCACGTGCTGTAAATCCGACTGACAGGACTCTCTGAACTACAGCGCGAACAAACATGGCGGCGCCCATCACACATTACAGATCAAGATCAAGATCATTTAGAAAGGTTTTTAAATGATAAAACACACTCATTTACACATATTTATGAATCGGAATATCAGATTGTTCATGACATGGTATGCAAGTTTGTGAATATTTTAAAAAAAAAAAGGAAAAAAAAAAATAAAAGCGACCCATCTGTCACACAGTGTTATTGTGGACGCGGTGTGTCACGTGACAAGCCTGACGCATCGCCATGGAAACAATAAGGGGAAACGTTCTAAAATAAAGGTCACCTTAAAACTCACTCTGGGGGGACCGCTAGAATATTTTAAACTCACCACTGAAAAGGTTAATGCATTTTTAGATAAATGTGAACTTCCCAGACTGAGTGAGGAAGATTGTGATTCCTTGAACTCTGACCTCAGAATTGCAGAGCGTCGGAGCGCTATTGCCTCCCTAAGACACCCGGTCCTGATGGACTTCTAGGGGAAATATACAAAACATTCAATGAGAATTTATCCCCATACCTGCTGAAATTATATGAACATGCTCACATACAGGGTAATTTACCTCCCACCTTAACTGAGGCTGTGATCACATTAATTCACAAAAAAGGGAAGGACTCACAGGAAGTAGGCGCTTATCTTCCTATCTCCCTCCTTAATGTCGATGGGAAATTATTTGCCAAGATATTAGCTAACAGGCTGAATCCTCTATTGGGAAAGCTAGTTCATATGGACCAGACGGGTTTCATACCAAATCAAAGTGCTACTTTCAATCTTAGATGTCTTTTCAATATTATATACACAAAGAGAGGTCCACCCTCTGATCTTGTCATACTTGCACTTGACGCCGAAAAGGCATTTGACCAGAATGAGTTGTGTTATTTATTTGAAGTTCTTAACAGGTTCAATTTTGGAAGTAAGTTCCTGTCACTAATCAAACTCATTTACAAGAATCCTACGGCTCAAATCCTAACAAACCGGACAATATACTCCCCGTTTAGCTTACATAGAGGGGCAAGGCAGGGGTGTCCACCATCCCCTTTAATTTTTGCGTTGGCTATCGAACCTCTAGCCCAACGTATTAGAATGGAACCCCAGATTTATGGATACTCCACCAAAGACACAAATAATAAGATATCATTATACCCAGATGACATCCTTTTATATATAACGAGGCCTCAAATTACCATCCCTAATCTTCTCAACAAAATCAACCTGATTGGGACATTTTCGGGTTATCAGATCAATTGATAACTTTTCTGTGGGGACACAAGGTTCACAGAATAGGTAAAAAACATCTCTGTAGGCCAAAGCCAGAGGGGGGATTGGCAACCCCAGACTTTTTGCTACATTACTGGGCCTCAGCGATTAAGATGTTTACCTTTTGGTTGGACACATCAATACCAATGTCTGATTGGCTAATGCTGGAGCGGGAAGACTGTCACCCGTATTCTATGGCCGCAGTCCTACTAGCTCCGGCTGCGGTTAATAAGTCCCTGTATAATAATAATCCCATCATTCATAGCATGATCTGTACCTGGAAACAAATCAAGACCACCTTTAATCTTAAACCAATCTCTCTTCTGTTACCCATCACTAGAAATCCCACATTTTCCCCCTCCAATCTGGATGGAGCCTTTTCTACATGGAGTGAGAGGGGTGTCCAATGTATTGGTGATTTATACTTGGGATGCATCTTTGCTTCATTCACGCAATTACAGAGGAAGTATGAGCTGGGGAAAAAATTTTTCTTTCGTTACCTGCAAGTTAGGGACTACGTTCGGAAATACTTAAGAGAATTTGAGACTGAACCACAATCTAAAATAAGTGTCACCCATGTGTGATAAGTACCACTCTTCCGTAGCAACACTTCTCCATAGTTTTGCTCTATGCCCAAGGGTTCAATTGTTCTGGATTGATATATTCAACATTATGTCTGAGGTCATAAATACTTCAATCGAACCTGATCCCCTGTTTATCATTCTTGGAATATCGGAGACCTTCAGAAAACTGAGAGTGGCACAACAGCGTTTTCTCTCTTATTGCTTAATAATAGCAAAGAGATTAATCCTCATCTTATGGAAGAGTGCAACTGTACCTACCTCTAAGATGTGGTTAGAGGATTTAACTAACACACTTCATTTAGAAAGGATAACATATACAATGAGAGACAGGCTCAACTTATTCAATAAAACATGGAAACCCCTCATATCATACCTAAAAACTACAAATTCAGTGCAACAGTCTGCATCCTAGCACATGATATGTGACAATGTTAATGGTTTTAGAGTGAAGGTCTCTACGAGGAAGGGTGAAGATAAATGGCAAGGGGTTAGATGGTTGGATCGGGGTTGGAATATTGTGGGGGATTGTGGTCAGTCTGGTGGTGTGTTTTTTTTTTTTTTTTGTGTGTGTGTGTGTTCTTGTTTTGTTTTGCCTTTTTAATGTTGTACCACTTTAAGTTTTAAGTTACCTTTTGTATTTTATTTTATCTATTTTTTGAATTGGTTATAAAAAAGCTCTCAGAATGTACAAGTGAATTGTATGTCAAATTATCTACTTTAATAAAAAGACGTTTGATAAAAAGTACACAGTTAATGTTTTTGCTAAATCGCTTGCAAATATAAGATTATTATTAGGTCATACATACCACGTAATATTAGAACAGGTACCCTTTAGTTTCAAAATATTTACAGTAGAAATAATTTGTAATTTTACAGGTTATAACTGTAACGCCACTCCAGCAGAGGGAGCCCTCATCTAGTACTGACTGTTGACCGTCCCTCTGCTTCCTCTATGGTTACTTCCTGTTTGGCTGCCATATAATGAGGGACATGCCAAACAGGCCTTTGCGAAGACATTTTCCCAGCGTGGTTAGCACTGTGGCAAAGGCTGCTGGCGGAAGGCAACACTGGGGTGTGACTGAGGTGGTGATGGAAGGAAGTTGCGTGGATTCAGGAAGTGATCCGGAGACGGATCGAATGGATGGCGGGGAATTAGAAAGTACTGAAAATAGTAATTGGACCATAGTTGAAAATCGTAAAAGGAAAAAAATGAGGGATCAAACATCTGGATCAGATAGTGAAAGAGAAAGAGAAAGGAAACAGGTTAGTAGACCGAAAGAGGAATACAAGGTAATGATAAAATTTCTTGCGGAATCGGCTAATGTGTTGAATCCAATTAAAATAACTAAAGCTCTGAAAGAAGCGGTTGGCAAGATCGATAGTGCAAAGAGGGTGAGAGATGGCAGATGACTGTTGTTGTGTCATGATAAGAAGCAGCAAAAAGCTGCAGTAGGACTAAAATCTTTGCTGGGAATAAAAGTATTGTGTACAATGATGGAGGAACGGAAATGAGTGAAAGGAGTGATAACAGGGATTTCAACTGATGTTTCAGTTGAGTCTATCAAACTGAATCTATCAGGGGCAGTAGGAGTTAATGTGAAGAGACTTAAATATGTCAAAAATGAACAAAAGGCTGATAGTCTCTCGGTAATGATTCATTTTGATGCGGAAAAATTTCCTGAGAAAATGTAGCTAGGATATTTGAGTTACGTGGTACGACCGTACATTCCTCCACCTAAAAGATGCTTTAAGTGTCAGAAGTTTGGTCACGTAGCTGCAGTGTGCAATGGAAAACAACGCTGTGCTAGATGTGGAGGAGAGCACGAGTACAGAAAGTGTGGGCATGCAGTGGACCCAAAATGTTGTAATTGTGGAGAAAACCATAGTGCGGGTTATGGAGGATGTAAAGTTAGAAAGGATGCTGTGAAAGTGCAAAATATAAGAGTATCTGAGGGAGTATCATATGTGGAAGCTTTAAAGCGTGTTCAAAAAAATCAGAAGACAAGTGCGGGAAACGCAGAACTGGTGGAGAAATCCTCTACAGTGGATGAACAAGTAAATAGTAGAAGAGTAAAGGACAATACAATGTTGATTGATAAGATGTCATTTATTGCATTTATGGCAGAAGTCGTCAATTGCTCAGCACAAACAGAAAGCCGAACAGAAAGAATCTGAATAATCCTTAGGGCAGCTGGGAAATATTTGGATGTGGAAGGAGTAACGGTGGAACAAGTAAATGAGAAATTAAAGGTTCAGATCTCAAATACACAAACAGCATGTGGTGGATCTTAATGGTCTTATTTATTCTTCAGTGGAATGCTAGAAGTTTGATAGCAAATGGTCAAGAATTTAAGAAATTTATTTCAGATGGTAGTTTTACACCTCAGGTAATTTGTATTCAAGAAACTTGGCTCAAACCACACTTTAAATTTGATTTACAAGGATACATTGCAGTTAGAAGAGACAGGAAAATTGGAAACGGTGGTGGAGTAGTAACATTCATTAAAAATGATGTAGCCTATAAACAAGTGAATGTGAAGGAAGGATGTGAATCAGTGATAGAAGAGGTTTGGTCAGGATCACAAAAAATTAGAATAATACATTTTTATAATCCCTGTAAAAGATTAAATAGTGAAACACTGACAAATATAGGGGGAGAAGGTAGCCATAGTGAGGTGTGGTGTGGTGATTTTAATGCACACAATACATTATGGGGTAGTATGCACACTGATCATAATGGAAGAGCAGTGGAAGAACTCTTAGAAATGAAAAATCTAGTGTGCATTAATGATGGGAGTTATACTAGGATGGATATATCCTAAAGTAGATATTCAGGTATTGATTTAACAATCATGTCCGAATGTTTAGCTAAAGAGAGTGTGTGGAAAGTATTAGATAAAAATTTAATAGGAAGTGATCATTTTCCGCTTTACTGTAAAATAGGATTAGAAGTATCAAAAACAGACATAGAAAGGGTGTTACAGGATGTAATAGCGCATACGATCGACAGTCGATTGCTCATGCCTTGTTGTTGTTGGCTGTTCTGTTGTGAATACAGTGACTGAGTTACACTCTCGTGTCTGCCTTTTATTTTATGCTTATCCAGACACATAAACATGGTGTCAGAAGATGCTGAGAGCGATGGACGCAGCATGCATGCCTGATTCTAACCTAAGGAGTTATCGATTATGGACGCTGATAATGCTGCGGCCGCGCCTCGCCCGTCTAGCGGTGTACCGGCTAACATACTAACGTCACCAATGAACATGAACGGAGACTGGAGCGCTAACTGGGACTTATTCAGAGCCGAGTTTGAGGATTATGCGCTGGTCACTGGCCTAGCTGAAAAGACCAGGGAAGTACAAGCTGCTACATTGAGAAGTGTAATGGGATCTGAATGCAGAAATGTTTATCGGCACAATTTTAATCTCACAGAGGAACAACAGAGAGACATTAAAACCATCCTAGATGCATTGGAAGCATACTTCAAACCTGCCAGAAATGTCATTTATGAAAGGTACGTGTTAGGCTGTTTTGAAAACAGGAGGAAGGGGAATCCATAGACAATTTTGTGACCAGATTGAGAGAAAAAGCAACGACTTGTGATTATGGTGGATTAAAAGATGAAATGATTTGTGACAAAATTGTACTGGGCATTTCAAATGAAGGAACCAGACGCAGGTTGTTAAGTGAAAAAAAATTAACGCTCACTGTTGCTAGGAAACCATTCAGGCCTAACAAGACTCATACACACAACCTGAGAGCGATGGACGCAGCATGCATGCCTACAGCCGAAACGGTTCACACTGTTGCTAGGAAACCATTCAGGCCTAACAAGACTCTTAGACACAAGTAAGACATGCCGATACTGTGGTAATATGCATTCAAGTGGCCAAGATCACTATCCAGCATATGGCAGAACATGTAGACTCTGTGAAACTGACAATCACTTTGCTAAAGTATGCCTTAAAAGCAAAAGCAGATTTACAGAGGGGAAGCTTCACTGTATTGAACATTCTAAAGAGCCGGTTGGGGACAGTGATGATGACATTTACGTAGTTGAGTTCATTAGCACGGTGCACATGAAAGGAAAGAAATGGTTTGTTTCCCTGCAATTTCATGGCAAGTCACTGGGTTGTCAGTTAGATTCAGGAGCAACATGCAATGTGATGAGCTACAAGGACAAAGTAAAGGTGGCACCACACACACCACTCCACCCTAGTAGCGTCAAATTATGGCTGTACTTAGGCGAGTCACTGGACTCCATGGGCGTTTTTGATACAGAATGTGTGGTCAAAGGAGAGAAATATCAGCTGTCATTTGAGATAGTAGAATCAAGTCAAAATCCACTTCTCTCGGGATCAACTTGTGAACAGCTAGGCTTGATGCAGTTCACAATACCAGATGATGTGCTCAAAATTGGATATGAACGGTCTGAGCCTCTGACTAAGGAACAGTTAACCCTCTGGAGTCGATTAACGCGTATACGCGTTTTGGGGTATTTTCTCCTGATAACCCCGAAAAGAACTTAAATTACACTTTCAGTTTTGATCGTACAGATAAGTGCAATACATCAATCGAATCTGTAAAGGGTCTATTTTTTTTTGTATACAGACATAATAACAACAAAACTTTGTGCACTTATAAAATAAAGATAACAAACAAGGAGTGCTGTCTGCAGCCTTTGTCTGCGCTGATCTTCAGATACAAATGCGTCATTAAAATGAACTGTAACTCAGTGAATACTCAACGAAGAGACATGAGAGAGATATCTATAGAAAGCCTGACATGTCTACTTTTATTCTGTGATAAAGTAATCCATATGAAAACAACGCGATGTCCGTTTTTCACGTCTCCCTTCATTATCTTATAATGCGACCACGCCCCCGCGCCGAGCGCGCTTTTGAGATTCAAATGTTTCACTGAAGCGCGCGGCTTTTGAATACGCCCACACAACAGAAGACAACGCAGCGAGACTGTTCTTCAAGTTTTTATTATTTTACTGTTTGCTTCGCGATGAGAGGAATAAGACAGAATTCACCCCAAAAAGATGTCATGTGGTTGAGGATTTGAGATTTGGATTTCCTCAGAAAAAAGAATGAAGCACTTTATTCAGCAGAGATCAGAAACATGAGTAAGTCTCTTTTTATTTATTTATATACTTGTACTAGTTTTCACATAACGTGTAAACATTTTACTAGTTAGACTTTTTCCAAAGACTTTTTCCAAACTATAATTCCTGACTAAATGTATAATCAAGTGAAATATTATGAAGTTTCAATAACAACTATACACTACTATACCATTCAAAAGCTTGTTGTAAATAATATAAATGTAACAATAAATGTAACTGTAACAAATGTAACAATCATTGCTGTTCTTTCAATTTATCCCCCCTAAAAAACCTAAAAAAAAAAATATTCTCAGCTCTTTTCAACATTAATAATAATAATAATAATAATAATAATAATAATAATAAAAATGATAATAATAACAATAAATGTTTTTTTTGTAGAAAATAAGATTGTTAAAATGATTTCTGAAGGATTGTGTGACTGGAGTAATGATGCAAAAAATTCAGTTTGAAAGTCAGCTTTGATTTTTCCTAATAAACTGTTTAACTGCACTCACAAGTGAATATTAAATTATGTTGTGTGATAATTAAATATATTCTAAATAAACTACAAACATAAAATTATATACATTTATTTATGTCCTCACATTCTTTCTTGTAACTCATCCCTCTCAGTGACACAGCTGACTGAATGGCTCATTATGCAGCTCATTATGCAGGCCTTTGTCTTCTCAGGTGTGAATTCATGATAGTTGACGCCTACTCGCATATGACTTTTACCAACAAAAAAAGTGTCTTAGAAAATTTAAATCAATATATTGTTTTCTGTAAGTGAGTAAACAAGATGATTTTCACATCATTTAGAAAAAAAAAATTCTAGGCTACAAGCTCCAGTTCTCAAAATTCCTGGGAACCAATTTTCTGTATGTGTTTTATTGCCTTATTCAAGTGATTTAACATTTTTAGTTTTTCACTAACCACGCATAACATTTTTTTTCTCAAAAACACAATCATGTACATACATGCTGCTCACATATTATTATAGCCTAGTTTGTGCTGATTACAGTGAGATTAGACTTTAGCCATTTAGATATTTATAACGAAACTGAAAAAAGCACAAATGTAAGGGCATGACAAAAATTCTACATAACCAGTGAAAAACAAAAAGATCCAGTAAATTAATTGACAAATACAGTGATGTGTTCAACTTGCCTGTGGAATCACTGCCTGGTGAGGTCCATTTTGAGCTGGATCCCAGTGTTACACCGATACAGTGTGCCCCACGAAATGTTCCAATTGGTATGAAAGCAGCAGTCAAAGCCCAACTGGATGCATATCAGGCTGAGGGTCATATTACAGATGTTACAGAGCCAACAGATTGGATCAGCAACATGGTGATAGTAAAACAACCAGACAAGCTGAGAATTTGCTTAGACCCAAAGTTTCTGAACAAAGCTCTGAAACGCTCTCATTATATCATGCCAACCCTGGAGGATGTGTTATACAAATTGCCTAAAGCAAGGATTTTCACGTTGGTTGATGCCAAACATGCATTCTTACAGTGCAAGCTTGACCAAGAGAGCAGCTTCATGACCACATTCTGGACCCCATGGGGCAGGAAAAGGTGGCTAAAGCTACCATTTGGTGTCTCAGTGGCACCTGAGGTAAATCAACGGAAACAGCATGAACTGTTAGCAGGTCTAAAGGGCATTGAGCCCATCGCAGATGATATTCTTGTCGTTGGTTGTGGTGACACAGACCAGCAAGCTGAAATTGATCATGATCACAAGCTTCAGGCCCTGTTAAAGCGTTGCAGAGAGGTCAAGCTACGACTTAACCTAAAAAAGTTGCAATTTAAAGTTAACGAAGTGAAGTTCCATGGTCATATCCTTTCATCCACGGGCTTGAAGCCTGATCCAGAAAAGGTGAGGGCCATCATGGACATGCCCAACCCTACAGATGCTAAAGGGGTACAGCGTCTCATCGGCTTTGCTAATTATTTAGCCAAATTCATGCCCCACTTGTCTACTGTTTGCGAGCCACTGCGGCGCTTGCTCGACAAAGACACCCCGTGGCACTGGCTACCCAAACATGAAGATGCAGTTTGCAAGCTAAAATCCATGGCTACATCAATGCCTGTGCTACGCTATTAAGATGTTGCCAAGCCTCTCACAGTACAAAGTGATTCCAGCCAAAGCAGTCTTGGGTGCTGCCTTATGCAAGAAGGACAGCCTGTTGCCTTTGCTTCAAGAGCACTGACTCCCACCGAAAAAAATTATGCACAAATCGAAAAAGAGTGTCTCAGTATTGTCTTCGCTTGTCAAAGATTTCACCATTACCTGTACGGACGAGAGTTGGTCACAGCAGAGACTGACCACAAACCCTTGATCACTAAATTCAGCAAACCACTTCTCAGTGCACCAGAGCGGCTTCAGAGCATGCTCATGACACTTCAAAACTACAGTCTCAAAGTTGTCTACAAGCCAGGGCCTAAAATGTTCATCAGTGACATGTTGAGCAGGGCAGCTGCTGACTGTACAGGCACGGGAGCCATTTACCAGAGGCATGCCATATGTCATCTGCAGAAAGAGCAGAAAAAGGTACAATTTATCAACCAAGCAGAATACCTGAATGTGAAGGACCAGCGGTTGGGAACAATCAGGGAGCATACTGAAAGGGATGAAGCATTACAGGCCCTTAAATCCACTGTCCTGGCAGGCTGGCCTGATGAGAAAGAAAGGACAACACACATCATCCGAGAATACTGGCCTTATAGAGATGAGATAAGTGCGCAAGATGGTATTTTGTACCGTGGTCAGAAAGTCATTATCCCCAAATCACTAAGTCCAGAGATGCTCAAACGCATACATTCAAGCCATATAGGAGATGACGCATGTTATCGTCAGGATCGTGACACACTGTATTGGCCCAGTATGCAAGCAGAAATCAAAGACTTTGTGAGTAACTGTTCGACTTGCAATGAATTTGCGCACAACCAAATTCTTGTCAAACCCTCACCATCAGATGGACACACGTATACTAGGGCTGGCTGATTGTCCAAGCCACCTAAAAGGCTGGATTTGTAATATGTTAGAAAGGTTACCATGGAAGTTTACTTAAAGCAAAGTATGGCAGTCAGTTAAAAAGAAAAAACAAAAATAATAATAATAATAATAATAATAATAATAATAATAATTATCTGCCTAATATTCATATAGTATTCTGTTTTTATTTAGTGTAAAAAGGGATTCCTTTTGTTAATATTTGTAAAGTGGGATGTTACAGAATATAATAGCGCATTCGATCGACAGTCGATTGCTCATGCCTTGTTGTTGTTGACTGTTCTGTTGTGAATACAGTGACTGAGTTACACTCTCGTGTCTGCCTTTTATTTTATGCTTATCCAGACACATAAACAAAGGGTTCCTAGATGGAAGATTAAGGCCGCAGATTGGAATGCATTTCAGTGTGAATGTGAACCAAGATTACAAAGATTAAACAGTAATATAGATGATGTAGAGAAATATAATAATAAAATTAGTGCAATTCTTTGTGAGGTTGCAGAAGATGTAATAGGTAAAAGTATAGGTAGACAGAAAAAGAAAAATGTACCATGGTGGAATGATGAGTGTACTAAAGTAGTTAAAATAAGAAATAGGTTAAGGAGAGTTAAAAAGTCATATTCTTTTGATGATTTTATTGCATATAAGAGAGCACAGGCAGTGGTAAGGAAAGTTACACGTGTAGCTAAAAGAGATCATTGGAGAGAATATTGTGATAGAATTGGTGGAAATGTAGACATTAGCGATGTATGGGGAATGATTAGAAAAATGGGAGGGATACATCATTTTAACAGGATACCAGTTTTAATAAGTAGAAACTAAAACAGGCACTGAAAGGGGTAAGACATACTTCTCCAGGGAAAGGTGAAGTGTGTTATGATATGATCAAGCATTTGTCAGATAAAGCCTTAGATGTAATCTTAAAACTTTACAATGAAGTATGGAAATCAGGAAAACTCCCATATTCGTGGAAACAAGGCATTATAGTACCTATTGCAAAACCTGGGAAAGACCACTCAATTCCGATGAACTATAGACCTATTGCTTTAACATCAAACATATGCAAAGCAATGGAAAGAATGGTTTTGTCATGAGTATTATTTTATTTGGAAAACAAAAATTTGTTATATCCATATCAGAGTGGATTCAGAAAGGGACGTAGGGGAAAAAAAACTTTATTTTTATTTTATTTTTTTGACTTAGCGTTTCCCTTGATATCATCGCCTCACACTCCATCCCAGTAGGTGGCGGAATATGTACCAAAAGCTGGTTTGCCGACCGCCATAAAACATCAAAAGAAGAAGAAGAAGAAGGCCTTTGCGAACTATTGTTTTGTTGTAGCAGACTCTACTGAGCATTTTCCTTGTTTTTCATGTTTTCCACAATTTTGTTTAATTGCCATTATCACTGCCTTGTTTATTTTGTTACTTTGTACTGCTGTCTTGGATTTTGACCTTGGACTGTTGCCTTGTTTTTTGTGGATGTTTTGCTGCCTGCCCTGACTATTTCCTGTTTCTGAATTATGCTTTTGTCTTGCCCTTGGATATTATACTGTTTGCTGGTATTTGGACCCTGCCTATTTAGACCACAAACTATTTTAATAAAAACTAGAATTGTAATGTAAAGCATAACTGATTCAAGTTACCTCTGTGATTTATGTGCTCAACACTACATTTATATGTTGAGCTGCTGATGTGTTAACTCCATTTTTATCCAACACAGATGCTCTTCAATTTATCAACCGTACTAATGGACAAATTAAATGGATAACTTATGTTTAGTTACTTTATGTAGACTTGTTTGTTTACAATACTTACATTTATCTTAAGCAGTGATGACAACAGTGAATTCTACTACATAATAGCACACATACATCACTCTGATTTATATTTTATGTCTATTAGTTGTGCTCATCTGCAATTCTTACTGAATATTTTCCTGTCAGATTTTAATTTGACATTTAGTAGGCGTCTTTAAAATGTATATGGTTTATGTAAATCCACTTTGGAGGTGTAGGCTATGTGTGCTTACTGGAGTTCCTCTGTTAGCTATATGTAATAAAACCGGTTTTTACAGCAAAATCACAAATATATTATACCGGCCGCTCAGCGGTGGTACAACAGCCGTGGCGACGGGATGTCTCTTTTCCCTTCTTCAGGGAACGAGGGTTACCATATGTAACCAGGATGTTCCCTTTCAGTCGGTCACTCTCGACGTCATGTCGGATGACAGACGAATTGGGATTCCTACCAAAGCGACATGGGTGCTGCCCCTTCCAGTGCCCAGTGTGAGCCACCTGTGCCCCTTTTTGGTGTAGGCAAGGGCTCGCAACAATAAGTTCCATTTACCATTGTCGAAGCACTACCCACTCAGTGAGATTGGAAAACTTAAGACTGGTTTTGTGGTCCAGAGTCACAAATGTGACTCTGGACCACAAAGTGATCTTCAATCCTGTCTGAAAACAAGATAAAAAGTGGTAGGTAACAGTCTCAGTTATGCATAGTTGCCTACTGTTATCACTCTGGTCTGGTAATTATAAATAAATGGTCTGTGTGTGATCAGTCTTAGTGTTTTAGCTTAATAGTGACAGCATGCTTAAAAATATATATATATATATTTCAGGTACTTGAACTTGGATTGCTGGGCAGAGTGGATGTACATTTTTTACATTGTTTTTTTTTAGTATATTTTTTAAATGTTTTGCACATCTGTAAATAGGAGTTGTATTTCATTTGTCTTCTGTTTGTTGGTTTCTGTATTTTATTATGTATGTGCTTGTAACAGTTTCATTTGGTTTATTTTTATTTTATTTATTTGTTATTTATTGTATTGTGACTATTTATTTGTTGCTTTTGTTTTGCCTTATTCTAGTGTTATTGGTTTATCTTTTTCCCGTTGTTTTTATTTTTACTGTTACCTGGCTGAGATATTTTTCCCCTCTGCATCAATAAAACACTATACTGCATTCGCATTGTTTTGTTCTTTTATTATACCTTGCGCAATATATACATATTATGTAGGGTAATTTCTGGTTTAGTTTTGGCATAATGTTGGTCCAGTTATGGCTGTCTTCTGGAGCTTCTGGATAAGTTGTGGCAGAGCTCTGGGGTAAAGCCCACATAGCAAACAGACTTAGCCCAAATCTGGCCTCAAGCTGGCACTGCTGGCCTCCTGTCAGCAATGGCATGTACCCTTTCAGCCAGAGCTGGGCCATGTGTGACAATGATGGTACGGCGTGGATCACGGCAAACAATATGAGAGCCGATTGTTGGTGGGAGGAGTGTGGCCCAGATCAATCCAGTGATTATGTGGCCCAAATCAGGCTATGATCTGGCAGCATATTATGTGACCCATGATAAACAAGATAAATACAGTATTCCATGATAATGGTTAATTGATCACATAATTTTTTAATGAAGTGTAGTATTTGTTTAAATATAGTCTTTGAAATGGCAAGTCAAAACAGAATGAAACATTATCATTTCAAAATTAAGCAATCAATAAATCAGTCAACTGCATTAAACTGCACTAAATTTATAATTTATTAAATTTTATACTATTATTCTTGTGATGGATTTAGTTTATATTGGAGAGAGGTAGCTCCGGCTACAATGTTCTTCCACCAGACGTGAGCCCCAAAAGTTACTGACTGCAGCTTTAAATAAAATGATCATGAAAGTATTTAATTTTTATTTAAATTCTCTGTATCCATGTGATGCTTGGTGTGAGGAACAGATCCAAATTCAAACCATTCATCGGCGATATGTATCTCCTTCCTCTAGCTATAGTTACAATTAAAAAAAAATGCCTTTACGAAGTTTTACAACAAGTTCTACGGCAGCAATATGAAATGCTCATTGGCTTTCGCCAGTTTCGTCATAGATTGTGACATGCCGTGTTTCCGGTGATGCGTGTTTTGAATAAGAAACACGCACCTTGACAGAGTGGATCGGAATAGTATTTTCAGCGTTTAACAACTTAAATTATGCCCTGCTCCTCACACTACTATTATATTCTGCCAGAAAGGACTACAACTGCAATGCATCATCATTTGGACTACTGTGGTACTGCTCTTTGACACATCTGCAATAAATTCTTATGATTAAGTTACATCTTATCTGTTACGTTTCTCTTATAGACTGTATACTTTTCTACACTTACTCTTTATTGGTTAATTTGTTCAGCTAAGGGTGATTAACTGGCTGAGATTCGGGCTGGTTATGGCCCATGTGTGGCCCTTGTGTTTAATCCAGTTCTGGGCCACTTCAGGGCCGTCATTCTTTGCTGCACTTGGGCCAAGGGAAAAGTGATTGTGTGGCCCTGATCTGGGCCAGAAAACATTTGCTATGTGGGAGGTTGTGGCAGTTTAGCTTTTGTCCGGCTGACATCTGGGGCTTCCGGCACTGTTGTGGGCCAGTTATGGCTGATTTTTGTGGAGACTGTAGAGTTTTGGGTGAGTTTTGGTCTGCTTCAGGCACAGTTTTGGTATTCTTTAGGCAAGCAGCTTAAGGGCCATTCGAGGGGAGTGGGCCGTGGTGGTATGTGGGCCACAACAACAGCCTAAATTCAACCAGATAAGGCCCACAACCAATTTGCTATCTGGAGTCTGTCTTAGTGAGTGCAGCCTCAGCCTGGACATGGCCCAGGCAAACCCATCTGAAGCATGCAGGGATGCCCTGCACTAGCCACAAAAGCAGCGTGGCATTTGTAACAACATGAGGATATTTGCTCTAGCCTCAGGGGAGAAGGTGCTGAAGAGGAGTGTACTCCTGCTGCCAGGAGTCTTCCTGAATAGCAGGCTTTGAGCTTCTTGCTTCAGAGTCCAGCAAGCAGATGATTCTTTGCACTGAAGGAGAAAAAGTTTCTGATGAAATGGCACCTGGAGCTGACTTACATAGCATTCAGCTTCACCCCTTTTGGTGGGTTGAAGCACCATTGGTTTGTGCTGCAGCACGAACATGAACAAATCAGGGGTCAGTATTCAGTAAGTGTGAAAGATATTATAAACTGTAAAGGCAAATCCCTTTTCTGGAAAGGGGGCAGGGAGCAGCAGCTAATTTGCATTTAACCTGTTAAGACGCAAAGATTGCCGATCACCAGATTATTATTGTTTCACTGTCAAACATCACAATTACTTGACCAGGGCCCCATCCCAATTCTATTTTAAACCCCTTTACCTACCCCTATCCCTAGGGGTAGGGGCGAAAATATCCCCCTAGGAATTGGGACACCACTTCTACACCATTACACATCATCATATGTTGTCTAGCTCCAACAATACACACCTTTACTGATGTGCTGGACTGGTGTGCATTAGAGCCTAACCCTTCTATATTAATGTGCTGCTTACTGACACACACACACATTTCAGAGATCTCGCAGCTCTCACATCCAGGAGCAAAGAAACTTGTCAACGTAGCCCCATGAGTTTTATTAAAAAGCATAAAAAAATAACAAAAAAAAGATCTGCAAAGTTACAAAGCTCAAAGTTAAATTCAAAAGGAGATATTTTATTTAACAGAAATCACTTTTCAAAAATGGCAACAAATGACTACAACGCATATTTTCCGGGATTTGAACACAATAGGACCCTTTTAATAACAGTTTAAACACTGAATCGCTACATTATATTTTCCAGCAATGCGAGGATAAAATTGCTGTTTTTGAAACACACTCACTGTAAAGACAGAGGCACATACGCGCATAAATGTAACTTTCAACTCTCTGCCAATAATGCTTACATTTATGGTTCTTTTTGTTTGCTTATTAATATTATCTCAGCCATGTACCCACTGTAGCCGGTATGCTGAGATAATTCATAACCCTTCGTTTGAAGTGTGGTCCCGAAAAATCTTTGTTTGAAGGGCTATCTGGACTTTCCCCTACCCCTTCAATCAAAAGAGAATCAAGACACCCATACCCCTTCACGTGAGCACGCAAAATGGAGGGGTAGGGGAAAGGGCTAAGGGGTAGAAATGGGATTGGGCCCTGGACAAACTGTGCATCATTACAACAACTAAAGACTCTAGCTTCGATATTTGACCACTGTTTTGATAAAACTTTTTTGCAGTGACAGTAATTAATTATGTCAAGAGTGTGTGGCGTGAGGGACTGATTGACCACAAAGTCAAACAAACAATTTGAAATCCTTTATATGTTGACTACGCCACCTAGGGCCTATTACCTCAGGAACTTATCAGATGAAATTATCTCTAAAGGTCACACAGGTTCGTTATCGGACAAGGAAATGGTCAGAGACGTGAGTTTTCCATAAAAAAAATAAAAAAAACTTTTATTTGTCAAATAAAATCAGAAAACACTCAAGTAAAACACCCATTCCCTCAATAAAGCATCCTACTCCACACACTTATACTACTGCAAATTTTACACAAAAGCTTATATCAAGAGAATGAATAGATAAAAGAAAGAAAAAAAGAAAGATAAATATGAATACAGATGAAACCAAAACAATAAAAAAAGAACAAAAAAAAAATAATTAAGTAAAATGCAGATTATACCACAACGATGCAGGGCTGAGGGACAGCTACTTCAGGCAACCCTGCCAAAAAAAAAAAAATCAAACCACAAAAAGACTAAATCCCACATCCAATACTCTCAGGTGACAGGACACTCCCACTACCACAGCACCAGGACACCTGCGCTAGGGGCATCAGCTCCTGCAAACACAAACAAAATAGATACAAGAACAATAAGAAAACAGATGCATATAATTCAAGACTAGTTAATACCAAGTGGTCCTACAATTAAACAAACACAAAAAAAAGAGTGAGGACAAAAAATAAAATAAAATAAAAAACAATCCAGCACAAATAACTCAAACTCGTACAAAATTAACAAAAACAAGAAGACACACCAAACAAGTTGTACAAAATGAAACACATAAACAAAACAGTTACAGATGACAATAAACCAGCATTTAATTTCAGGATGATTAAATCAAACCAGATGCCTGAGCAATGAAAGTAGTTGAAAAAAGTTCATGAAAAAAAAAAAAAAACTAAACACGTTGGCAATGAGACAGTGGGACGAAACAATAGTTTAGGCTTAGCGGGATAAGCCAAACACGGTGGTTATAGAAGCAATAGGACAAAACAGTCACTCAAGATTATCAGAAGCAGCCAAGCACATTAAAGATGAAAGCAGTAGAGCGAAACAACAGTGCTTCCCAGATTACTGTGGACACCGCCGGTCACATTAGATATGTAATACACGGTATGCTCCACTGGACCAAAGGAGACAATTGAATGTTATTTCACATGAAGATGTATTACCTCATAACAGGACAAAAAGGAGGTACCCATACCCAGCCTGAGACAGATAATATCCTCACGTAACAAATGCACTGGTGCGCCAACATCCCCAAATGCCACAGACTCTGCAATCATACACCTCATAAGTACACATTCGCTGCCAAACACACTATAATCAATGGTAAACACTCATCAGAACGAGCAACCTGCCAACCTCAACTTAACCAAACTTATTAGCTAGAATGGTTAGCACGCTACCTTCTAATCTGTGCTAATATAAACACAGATAACAGTTACAACTTTCACACAAAAAAAACATCTTGGTTAGGTATGGTAACCATCGTTCCCTGAAGGAGGGAACAACCACACAATCAAAACCTAAGAATAAGAAAACAGCTTCCATAGACCAATCTACTTCAAGTATAAATTAAACGAGCCAATGCACATTAGCATGCAGTTATTGCATACAGCTGCAGCCGATCAAAGTGTGAGTATAAGAAGGCAGCAGGTGCAATGCATACCAGCTTTTTTTGCTGAGGAGCTGAGCCAGCGACCCAGCCGCTCAGCAGCTGTACAGCAACCATGGCAACGGGACGTGATGTCTCCATTCCCTCCTCCTCAGGGAACGAGGGTTACATAGGTAACCGAGACGTTCCCTTTCAGTTGGTCAATCTTGACCTCATGTCGGTGACCAATGAATTGGGATCCCTACCAAAGCGCCATGGATGCTGCCCCTTCCAGTGTCCTGTGCAAGCCGCCTACACCCCTATTAGGTGTAGGCCATGGCTCGGAACAAGTAGTTCCACTCACCATTGTCAAAGCTCTACGTCACTAGCTGAGATTGGATAACAATAGGAAAATGTACCCGTTACTCAACAGGGTCTACAGTACAGACACGCTGGAGCAGGTTTAGTTAGCCAACACTAACCGGGGCCTCTCGGGAGGATACCGACTCTACATGAAGGCTATAGAATCTAGCGAATGTGTTAGGGGTCGCTGGGCCCGCAGCTCTACAAATAACTGTCAGCGAGGCGCCACGAGCCAGCGCCCAGGAGGATGCAACACTTCTAGTTGAGTGGGCTCGCAACCTGAACGGGGAGGGCACACCCTGTGCCTGATAAGCCAGGGTTATGGCATCCACAATCCAGTGGGCCATCCTCTGCTTAGAGACACCATTTCCCTTCTGCCGGCCTCCGTAACAGACAAAGAGCTGGTCTAAGGTCCTGAAGCTTTGTGTCCCAGTCTACGTAGCATCTTAATGCTCGGACTCGACAGAGCAAAGCCAGAGCTGGGTCAGCCAGCCCAAACTCTAGGCACGAATTGTTGACCGAAAATGCGTACAGGTCCCCTACTCTTTTTATGGAGGCCAGTGCAAACAGGATCAGAGTTTTCAATGAAAGAAACTTTAGCTCAACTGAATGCAAAGGCTCGAATGGGCCCTGCTGTAGTGATTTCAGTACCAGAGTCAAGTCCCAAGAGGGTATCAAGGTGGGCCGGGAATGATTTAACCTCCTGGCCCCTCTAAGGAACCTGATGAGGAGGTCATGCTTACCTAAAGACTTCCCATTCACAGGGTCATGTTATGCAGCAATAGCGGCAACCTGGACTTTGAGGGTGTCCCATCCAGGCACCAGACATGGCGTTTCCAAATGTCTGGAGGTGGCAGGCGAGTTGCGACATGTGATGGGAGTGCAGACCACCTTGTCGGTTGATGTACGCAATGGTCGCTGTGTAGTCCGTTCAAAGGCCCAACAGGCTGAGATGCCGGAGCACCAAGTCCCTGTGCTCGCACAACTGATCCTGAGACTGCGGCGCTATGGCTGGCGGACGGGTGGAGGCAGCAGCTGCCCGCCGGGGCAGGATGTGTCAGATCGCCTCAGTCTGCTTCTGGGCAGCCGAGAACTGCTGGGCAAAGCTCTCAACCGCGTCACCAAACGACAGGGGGTAGTGCAGCCTGAAGTGCGCAAACCACTCAACACTGGAACGACCGCCACTAAAGCACCGTCTCGCCAACACAGGAAGCTTCCCAGAGCGTGCTGAACTCGTAGTTCACAGCAGACACAGTTGAGGTGAGCAGAACGATACTGTCGCTTGGCCCAGAAGTGAAATGCTTGTATGCATTGCACCTGCTGCCTTCTTATACTCACGCTGTGATCAGCGGCATCTGGATGCAATAACTGCATGCCAATGTGAATTGGCTCGTTTAGTTTACACTCGAAGTAGATTGGTCTATCAAAGCGATATCCGAATTCATCGGTCACCGATGTGACGTCGAGAAAGGGAACAAGAAAATATTTCTTACACATACCTTTTCCTGCAACTTCAAGTACAAACACATAAACCAAAGGGGTGGGTGTTACAACCACTCAAGTCCTGCAACACGCACAGATCTATAAAAAAATCTTCCGCTTCCTCATAGGTTCACCTAACACTCGTATCCAATGAGTAACTACTATGCCACACTACTCCAAGATCATTGGAGTTCAGCTGACAGACCTGAGCTCCCACTGGAAAAAACAGTGTTTCTGAATGCTTGATTAAGTGTTGTCTTTTGTTTTGTTGATACGACTGGTAGGCTAAAACTGAATTGCCCTACGGGGATAAATAAAGTTGTTTGAATTTTGAATCTTGAAACACCTCATGCTATAAGTGCAAAATAATAAATCTCCATGAGTGCTATTTCAAAAAGAAAATCATCACGCATTCACATTCAGTCACGTTTCTATAGCTTCACAGAACAGCGTCAATAAGGGCTTATAATCCAAAGACGCACATACATTGAGAAATATTGATATATTTAAAAGTTTACTTCATATTTCTTCAGACAGAATAATAATTTCTATTAATTTCATTTTGATTTATAACACTGATTTAGGCAATTTCATTAGCACTTCTCAGCACTGTCTCTATGTGTTATACTCTTCTGTGGTCATAGTATGAGTCATTTGCTGTTGAAATGTCAGTCATATTGTGCAGCACATCCTGCCCTGTCACATCCTGTGACACATTTCCATGGTCTTCCACATTCTATTCTGACAAAAAAATAAATAAAATGCAGATAAACACTTTTACACACAAAACATAAAGATGATAAACAAATGATTACGATAGAATGTGGTTTGTATGTGATTTTCTTGAAATTTGGGGTATTTTCATAACAATAAAGAATGTGTTTGTTTGAAATGCTAATTCGTACTTCGATATAAAAGGCTATAAATAGCATATTTTAACAACAGTACATGACCAAATTCCACATGCAATAAAAGGAAGTTATTACAAACACTTGTTTAAAGTTTAAAGTGAGTTTGAGTAAAAGTGCAGTAAAAATCTCATAAATTGTCTTATGTTTATCAATGCTAATGTTAGCTATAATGCATCTGCAGAACAGGTGCAATTCTTTTTCATAATGTATTTTGTCATAATAACTCGCATAAGGTAAACCTTGTAATGCCAGAATAAAGGTTAATAATGGCTGAATAAAAACAAAAGAATAATGATAAAGGAATAATGAAAATTATGTCTAATACCTGGCGGAGTTGTGAAATGTTTGTTGAGTGAGAACAATAGAATCATAAATGGGGCAGTTCGCTGCACCAGACATTTGCCATGCAGGAGGGCTTACAGGGGGCCATAAATCAATTTTAGTAGCCTTTTATCAGCCTTCTCTAAAAACACACAACATGGTCTTAGAAAATGTTTCATAAAATTCACAGTTCCCCTTTAGGAACTCGAGCTGTGTCGAACACTTTGGGAGTACCTTCAGCGTGACCACGCTCTGAATTGTGTGTGTAATCAGACCAATGGATGGATGCAACGTCACGGACGGGCTATAAAAGCATGTGCGGTGGAGATAGCGGCAGCTTCTGTCATTCAGCGAAGCGCTCTTTGTGTGTATGTCTAATTTAACCGTTGTCTGTCACTAACCAAAAAGCTAAAATGCCAAAGTCTGAAAAGCCCCTGCTGGGGAAGAGCGGTGTACACCTCATTACATGGTGCCTGTCTCTTTTCAGTGCCCTCAGGAGGTCGAGCTGTTTACCCTGCCACCGCCAGTGCTTCAGTGCACAGCGGCCTCTAGCGAGTGTCTGCCAGAAAACATAGCGGATCTGGGAAGCTCGCTACCTCTGAGGAGGTCTCCCATTACACCGGAGGTCAGTCTCGAGAGACTGATTCCATTAGTAGATTTTCTGGCAGCGTGAAAGCTTCTGCCAAATATCTCATGATGGGTCCTGCACACTATAGAAAGAGGTTACAGAATTCAGTTTGGTTCTCCTCCACTTCATTTCAATGGGATCGTTTCCACTGTGGTGGGTCCCGAGCAGGCTCTGGTAAATAAATGGTAAATAATTAAAACAAGAAATAAATGCTCTTTTGAGGAAGTAGGCCATCGAGATGGTCCCCTCCTCTTGAAAGAGAATTTGTGTTCTACAGCCAGTACTTCATTGTTCTGAAGAAGGATAGGGGGTTGCGCCCGATTTTAGATCTGCATCAGATGAACTGTTCAGTCATGCGACTGAAGTTCAAGATACTTAGATCAGAGGACTGGTTTGTCACGATAGATCTAAAACGTGTATTTCCATGTCTCCATTCTTCCTCAACACAGGGAGTTCCTGAGGTTTCCTTTCGAGGGCGATCGGTTTCTTCCATTCAGCTTTGCACTCTCACCCCGAACTTTCACAAAGTGTGTGGATGCTGCTCTGGCTCCACTGTGACTCCAGGGCATCCACATACTAAATTATATCAACGATTGGTTGGATCTAACTCAATCATAGCAGATGGTGGTTTGACATCGAGATGTCGTTCTCACCCATATGAAAGACTTGGGTTAAAGTCTAAACACAAAGAAAAGTGTGCTTTCTCCATCACAGAGGATCACTTATCTGGGCGTGGGTGTGGGATTCGACCACAATGCAGGCATAGCTGTCTCCTGCTTGGATTGAGTCGATACTCACTGCAGTCACAGGAGTCAAAGACAGCTGGTCATTCATTGTCAAGCAGTCTCAAAAATTGCTGGGTCTGATGGCAGCTGCATCCAACATGATACCTGATAACAGCACTGGCTACCAGTTAAATTTAGAATAGAGTTAAAAATTTTGTCTTCGTTTACAAATGTTTACATGGCTTAGGTCCAGGCTACCTTTCTGTTTTGGTACTCATAACCAGGTCTCTTAGGTCTGGGGATCTTGGATTACTCTCTGTGTGTAGGACTATGCTAAAACATAGTTGGGGCAGAGCCTTTGCAAAGGTTGGCCCCAAAACTATGGAACAGCTTACCAGTGTCAATTCGAATAGTATCATCTCTTTCTATGTTTAAATCAAAGCTTAATTATTTTTTTTTTATCTATGGCATTTAACAACAAATTATTATTATTATTATTTTTTTTTTGTATATATTTTTTTGGATTTCAAGGACAAATGCTATTGCTTGTACAGATTGTATTTTTTACATTTTTCAATCCTTCCAAAAGATGATGAAAATAATAATAATGATACTATGATACAATAATAAAATAAATTAAGTTAATAAAATTATGCCACAGTTAGACAATGGCAATGTTAATAAAAAAAAAAAAAAAAAAAAAAAAAAAAAATAAAAACACCACAAAAGTATAAACCATGATACAACAATAAACACAAGCCCTACATATTTACACATGTAAATACCTGGAGAAACACCTGAAGCACTTGTGCCGAAAAATCAAAGACCATGAGTTTGTCAAATAGAGAGGTGCATGTAAAAAAAAATATATAAAAAATAAAAAAACAAACAAAAATTTATAGTACAAAGGTAAATTCCGCTACTCCCCAGTAAGAACATTTATGGCAGAGAAGTAGGATAATAAGGGTTGGCAGACATATGAAAATTTATGGGAATGTCTAATTGAATATTTAATCTTTTCCAAATGTAGGTATAACATCAGATCCTGAAGCCAATGCGATGCTTTAAGTGGGATTGCAGATTTCCAATGTAATAACACCCGTCTGCGAGCCAATAAGTATGCAAAAGAAATAATGTTTAGTTGTCTTCGAGTCAGATTCGATTCATCAGTTGGAGCACTAAATATAGCAAATTCAGCACATGGCTTCAGTTGTACGTTACATATTTGAGAGAGTGTATCAAATATGGTTGACCAGTAGACAGTAAGTGTAGGGCACGTCCGAAACATGTGAGTCAGATCAGCTTCTTCAGTGTGACATCTTATACAGGTCTTATCAAAAGTAGGATTAAAAGAAGCAATCCTTACCCTGCTTAGGTGCACACCGGTGCAAAACCTTAAAGTGTATAAGACTCAATCGGGCACAAGAGGGTACTACCATTCACTCTATGGAGGGCATTGCTCCAGAACTCCTCTGAGAATACTGTTCCGATTTTCCCATCCACTTTTAACTTTGTCTGTTCCTACATTTTTCAATTTTAAAGACAGGAAAATTGTATATATTCTTGAAATAAAACCTTGTAAATGGAGGGGAGCTTCAAACAGAGAGTCTGCAGGAGACTTAGATGGAATATGTGGAAATGATGGGCTTTGGGCATTCACAAAATGTCGAATCTGAAAATAACGAAAAAGGTCAGCTTGATTAAGATTGAATTTGGAACGCAAATCATTAAAACTAGCAAAAAGACCGTCAATATAAAGATCACCAAATTGAGCGATGCCCTTATCTTGCCATTGTTTAAATGCAGAGTCTAGTTTGGCAGGGAGGAATGCATGATTAGTGCATATTGGGCTCTGAAGCAAAAGTGCTTGTCTCAACTGCAAATGTTGGCGTAGCTGAGTCCAAATTTTAAGAGTAGAATGAACAAACGGATTTGATATATATTGTGCTATTTTAATAGGTAGGCTAGATGTTAATAGGGCTTGTAGAGAGGTTGCTGTGCAGGATTTAGATTCTGTTTCATACCAATCAGTGGTACCTAATGGGTGCATCCAGTAGACTATCTTTTGAATTTGAGCTGCCCAATAATAATATAAGAAATTAGGGAGAGCTAAACCTCCATCACTCCTATGCTTCTGGAGAAACTCTTTCCTAATCCTAGGGGTTTTTCCATCCCATATAAAACTAGAAATAAGTTTGTCTAATCTTTTGAAAAAAGCTTTGGATAGGAAGATGGGTAGGCATTGAAATAAATATAAGAACCTCGGGAGAACTGTCATTTTAACACAGTTCACCCTGCCAGCCAGGGTTAGATGAAGAATCCTCCATTTTTGAAGATCAGATTTAAGTTTAATCAAAAGAGGAGTAAAGTTATTTTCAAATAGTGCTTTAAAGTTATGTGCAATATTGATGCCCAGATATTTAAACCCAGATCTTGCCAAGCGAAAGGGGAACGCAGAGTCAGGCATTTGCTTGGCAAGTGTGTTAACAGGCATGCATTCACTTCTAGAGATGTTCAATTTATAGCCTGAGAAAGTCCCAAAATTGTGCACGATTTTGATAATATCATTGATGCATGATAAAGGATCTGAGATGTAAAGAAGCAAGTCATCAGTGTATAATGAGAGTTATAATGTTATGTTCAACACCCCATCTGTTTATACCATGAAAAGAAGGTGTGGATTTTAATACCAGAGAGAGTGGTTCAATTGCAATTGTAAAAAGAGGGGGGCTTAATGGGCACCCCTCCCGAGTGCCCCTTGATAGAGAAAATTTTTTGGATCGCCATTTATTAGTAACCACTGAAGCAACTGGGGAAGTATACAGAAGACGGGTCCACTCTATAAATCTGGGGCCGAATCCAAACTTATTCATAGCAAAAAAAAGATAGTCCCATTCCACCCGATCAAATGCCTTTTTGGCATCCAGCGAAACTACAATTTCAGGGGTGTCCTGGGATTGGGGGTTGTAAAGAACATTCAAAAGACAACGAACATTAGAGAAGATGTGCCGACCTTTTATAAAACCAGTCTGATTAGCTGAAATGATACTGACCAAGAGAGACTCTAATCGAATAGCCAGTAATTTGGCTAAGATTTTGACGTCTGCATTTAGCAAAGAAATTGGTCGATATGAGCTACATTGTGTTGGGTCTTTCTCAGGCTTCAATAGAAGTGTAATCAGAGCTTCAGTAAGGGACTTTGGTAAAGTTCCTTGAGACAAAGAATCTTCAAACATATTAAGCAAGAGTGGAGACAATTTAGTAGAAAACTTCTTATATAGAATTCAATCGGAAAGCCATCAGGCCTTGCCGCTTTTGCAACGCTGATATGGCCGCAGATATTTCTTGTGGCTGAAGGGGATGATCTAAATCTTTTTTATGTTCCAATGAAATAGTGGGGACATTTATGATGTCAAAAAACTCTACCAACTTAGACTGATCCTTAGGGGTTTCTGATTTATAAAGGCTAGAATAAAAGTTCATAAACGTGTTATTAATTGTAAGGGGATCAATAGTTAAATCCCCAGCATCATTTGTGATTTGAGAAATATGTTGAGCTGATGATCTGGATTTAAGCTGATGGGCTAAAAGTCGACCAGCCTTATCACCATGCTCATAGAAAAAACCTCGCGACCGGAGAATAAGCCGTTCTGTGTGACTTGATGAAATTAAATTATATTGGGTTTGAAGATCAATCCTTTCTTTATAAAGTTCTGGTGTAGGAGAAGTAGAGTATTGACTGTCAATTTTGGATATCATCTCAATTAGCTGTTGCCTTGTCCTTTCCCTCTCTTTGTTAATAAAAGCAGTGTATGATATAATGTCCCCCCTGAGCACTACTTTCAGCGTCTCCCAGAGGAGAGAGGGGGAGACTTGCTCCGTTGAGTTGAACTTTAAGAAATTGTCAATTGAAGAGGATACATATTTGCAAAATGAGTCGTCGTCTGACAATAGTGAACAATTAAATCGCCATATGTGGTTAGTAAAATTAGATGGAAAGGAGGAGATCTAGTAATAAGGGAGCATGATCAGATTCTACAATAGCTGAATATTCAACTCCCTTTACTGAAGAAAGGAGATTTTTTGTCGATAAAAAATTAGTCAATTCTTGAGTAACAATGGTGTACATGTGAAAAAAAAAAAGAATAAACCTTATTATGGGGATTGTAGAAGCGCCAGGGGTCTGCGCAGCCAGTCTGGCTCAAAAAGGCTGAGATTTAATTTGCCATTTTAGAAGGGGCCTGCGGTTTTGGGTTGGATTGGTCCAGATTTGGGTCCATTACACAGTTTAGATCACCACCTAAAATCAGGTAATGTGAATTAAAGCTAGGTAAGGCAGCAATAAGCTTATTTACGAAATTCTTATCATCCCAATTAAGGCCGTAAACATTCACCAGCAAGACCTGAGTATGAAATAGTTTTCCAGAAACCATGATAAAACAACCCTGAGGGTCACCAATAACTTTTTAGAGGCAGAGAATTGATTTTTTTTTGTATATTATTATAGCTGTTCCTCTTGCCTTAGCATTAAATTTAGAAATTTAGAAATGTGTCCCACCCATGGTTTTTGCAACCTAAGATGATCTGAATTGAGTAAGTGTGTCTCTTGAAGGAAAATAATATCGGATTTAAGACGCTTAAGGTGGGAAAAGATTTTGACCTCTTTATAGGACCATTAAGACCTTTAACATTCCATGATGTAAACCTAACACACGACTTTCCTGTCATTCCTGTTTAAACATCGGACATAGTTCACTATAAAAGATAAACAATGCACCTGTGGCATAGACAGAACTGGCACCCAGCTAAATTTCTCACCCCAAAACAAAACAAAAACAAGTGGAGTATCCACTGAAAAAAAAAACAAAAAAGGAAAATAAAAGAAAAACACAATCAATAAGGCAGTAAACCAACCCATGAACATTAGAACACTCTTTCCTAGGTTTACCTCTCCAACTGAGGTAAGCTGCAGGACTCCTATAACCCCATTGTACTCCCAGTAACTCGTCATTATCTACTCAACTGTTGAGGCCCCCGGCAACCTAATCCTTACATATCACAGCAATTTGTAAATACTGTATAGACTGTATTTAGACAGGCAGACACGAAGGGAAAATAAAAAAGGGGGGGGGGCACTTATATTCCATCTTCCGAGCATATATGTCATCCGTCATGAACAGTAAATAAACCGATAAAATTGATCAAAAAACAATACAACAATACAACAATTAAACATTAAAAAATGAACAAACAACAAAAACAAAGTAAATCAAATCATCAAAAAATAAAAGCAAAAAATAGCTGTGTGCATATCTTTAAAGTAGTCAGTTAGAATTATGTGGTTAGCAAATTACTCCCCTGCTGCAGCAACGGTCGTGTGTGATCCGTTGTTCGTAAAATGCTTCGGCTTTGGGTGCTGATTCAAAAGTGAAGGTTTCCCTGTCATTTGAATCGCAAGCGGGCGGGGTAGAGAAATCTGAAACGGATCCCTTTCTGGTAGAGCATTGTTTTAATGTTCTTGAATGCAGCGCGCTTCTTGGAGAGTGCTGCGCTTAGGTCAGGATAGAATCTTAGAGTCTTCTCTCGATACTGCAGCTCGTGTTGCCTAGCCCAGCGCTAAGCTTGTTCCTTCTCCTGGAATCGATGAAAACATACGATTATGGGTCTTGGAGGTAGGCCATCTCTGGGTTTAGGTGCCAATCCGGGATGTGCTCTTTCCAGTTCTGGTGGTTTCTCGAACACCTGATCCCCCATGACGTCTTTCAGTAGATCTGAAGTGAACTTAATCATGTCCGTTCCGATTTCACTGTCCTCAGGCACATTTATGATCTAAAGATTTGCCCTGCGTGAACGATTCTCCAGATCGTCCAAATGGTCTAACAGTGCCTTGTTGTTTTTTTTTAACGCAGCGATGTCTGCCTCCGCTTTAACAAGGGCCTCGAAGTTTTCTCCTGCCGTAGTTTCCACGGTTGTGAGACGTTTTCCAAACGCATCCACGGTTTCTTGAAACGATTCGATGGATAGTTGAATTGCTGCTAGGAAAGACTTGATTAACACGCTCATATCCTCTTTCAGATATACTCGCTGTTTTTCCAGCTCCGTAGTCAACATACTCAAAGAAAATTCCTCGTTAGCCTCTGGTGCAGCCGCCACCATTTTAGCTAACTTGCTGCTTATGGAAGTTTTCTTCGAATCTTGATCAGTTTTCGTTTTAGAGTTAGACATTTTGCCACCGCACCCGTATTACAGCCCCCTAATGTGTGTCTGACCTATTATAGAAGACAGTTATTAATATTTAATTTGAAGTTTTCGGGAGGCTCACACACACGCGCCCTCTGCCTACATTGCTCAAACCGGAAGACCCAACAACAAATTAATTTTACTGTGTGTATTTTACTTTGCTGTTTGAAATTATCTTTTTATGTATTGTTTTTAATGTACAGCACTTCGGTCAACCTTTTGGTTGCTTTTATATGTGCTTTATAAATAAACAACCTAACCTAACCTAACCTATCTTTTGGCTTGCTGTACATGAGACCCCTACACTGGTGGCTCAAGACCAAGGAGTTTTCCTCGAGAGGAAATCCGCTTCGCATGATCAAGGTCATGTGATGATGCTTTTGTGCCTTAGACATGTGGAGGAAACCTTGGTTCTTGTCACAGGGGCCGGTGCTTGGAGTTCCTTATTGTCGTGTAACATTAACGACAGATGCATCCCTCACCGGTTGGGGTGTGGTCATGAGTAGCCACCCTGCCGTGGTCTGTAGAGCGCCCGCCATCTCATGTGGCACATCAACTGCCTGGAGATGCTGGCCATATTTCGAACATTGAAGCACTTTCTCCCAGACCAAAGAGATGGTCTCGTACATTAACCACCAGGGAGGTCTGCATTTCTGCCCCTTGTACAAGTTGGCACACCAGATCCTTCTGTGGGCCCAAGGGAAACTCCTTTCTGTCTGCTGCTAGTAGCCCCATTCTGGACGGGCTGAGTATAGTTCTCAGACCTGATTTCCCTTTTCGACGGCTTTCCATTGGAGAATCCCCTCAGGAAGGATCTCCTCTCACAGGCGGATGCTATGATCTTTCACCCTTGCCCGGAGCTCGTAGCTTTCCAAGGATGTTGGTTTCCAAGCAACCAAGGTTGTTGAGACCATCCTCCAATCCAGAGCTCCTTCAACGAGGAAACTGTACGCCTTGAAGTGGAAACTCTTCACTTCTTGGTGTAGAGATCACCAGCTTGACCCAGTTAATTCAATTCAATTCAATTCAAGTTTATTTGTATAGCGCTTTTTACGATACAAATCATTGCAAAGCAACTTTACAGAAAATTAAGTTTCTACAATATTTAGGAGTAGCTTATCAGTGGTGACTGTCAATTTATGTGCATATGGCAGAAATGTTCAGAAAAATCAATAAAAGACGTAATCAAACAGACGATTTACACTATTAAAGAGCAGGTCATATGGGTTTTTGAAAAATCTCTCTTTTGCAGTTTATAACGTAGCTATCCTTATATGAAAACAATCTGCAAAGTTGTTAATCAAAAAAGTGCATGATAAATAAAGATACTGTCTCTCAAAAGAGAGAGTCAATTCTGAATCTCCGTAACGAGTCGTTATATTTTCAAGCGTCTTTTGTCTGTCGTTCTTCAAACATTACAGTAGACATATTTTGGTTTACAAACTGTATTGTTTAATCAGTTAGTCACGTTAGCACTCGGATAACGTATCCACTAAGTGTTCACATTTTAGCAGCTAAACTTTAGCTGTGGGCACGATTCGCTTGCATAAGTGTTTTTGTATTTTATGTCATTATAAGAACGGATTGACTATATTATTGTTTTATGTAAAGGTGCTTTGTCAATGGTAGCGCTGGCTAACTGGCTCAAGGACTCATCTCTGTGCCAATCACAACAGGTTTGGCCAGCTGACCAATGAGAGCAGAGTAGGCTTGAGGAAGGGAGGGGCTTGCTCCGAACTTGCTTGAAACGAATCATTTCCTAATCATTGGCAAATGACTCTAATATTAAATGTATATTCTGAGAAAATTACAATGTTTTCTGCCCTTAGATGCATTTAAAACCTGATGTAGGGTACTCCAATACAATATTGGGACACTTTAAAATACCATATGACCTGCTCTTTAACAGTAATTATGCAATCAAACTTATAGCAAAATTTGGTAGTTCTGTATGTTGTCTCTGGGTTAGCATCATCTGAGGTCCTCTGAGGGGTTGGCATCATCTCTTCTCAGGTGTTCGGGATCCAGACTGGAGCTTGTGTACATCCTAGCCAAACAGAGAAACAAATAGAGACATAATTAGCGTAGCTGCTGTTCCAGCCAAGTAAAATTAATTAGTTTAACCCAAGCTAAAGAATAATAATTACCATTTGATCAGATATAACTGCAGTCCAAAATTGTGAGATGCATTATTTGAATGCTTGGCCAAAGAGATGTGTTTTTAATCTAGATTTAAACAGAGAAAGTATGTCTGAACCCCAAACATTATCAGGAAGGATATTCCAGAGTTTGGGAGGCAAATGCGAAAACGCTCTACCTCCTTTAGTGGACTTTGCTATCCTAGGTACTATCAAAAGTCCAGCGTATTGTGACCTTAGGGAGCGTGATGGATTGTAGCGTGGTAGAAGACTAGTTAGTTACGCAGGACCTAAACCATTAAGGGCCTTATTAGTAAGTAATAATATTTTGTAACTGATACAGAACTTAAACCATGCTGCCTAAATACATGTACCTGGGCTGAGAGGATGAGGAGGCTCAGAGGAGGCTCATGTTTTTCTCTTAACAAGAGCCTAACAACTCAAAAACTTGCTGTTACACCAAGTCAGGAGTCTCCTTTACCAATAATGTAGATATCCCACATTATACACAGTTCCTATTCTGTAAACGTCTCTGTTACGTATGGTAACCCTCATTCCCTGAAGGAGGGAACGGAGACGTAACGTTGGTGACAGACTAATTTGGATATCACTTCAATAGACCAATCTACTTTGAGTGTAAACTAAACGAGCCAATACACATTGGCATGCAATTATTGCATCCAGCTGCCGCTGATCACAGCATGAGTATAAGAAGCCTGCAGCAGGTGCAATGCATAGCAGGTTTTCGCTGAGGAGCCGAGCCAGCGACCCGGCCGCTCAGCGGCTGTACAGCAACCGTGGCGACGGGACGTGACGTCTCCGTTTTCTCCTTCAGGGAACGATGGTTACCATACGAAACCGAGACGTTCCCTTTCAGTCGGTCATTCTCAATGTCACGTCGGTGAACGACTAATTGGGATCCCTACCAAAGCGCCATGGGTGCTGCCCCTTCCAGTGCCCTATTAGGTGTAGGCCGGGGCTCGGAACAAGTAGTTCCACTCACCATTGTCAATGCACTACCTCACTGGGTGAGATTGGATAACACTGGGAAAACGCACCCGTTCCACTTGGAACAGGGACGCTGCGGAAGCCCCATCCTTCCCGAAGGAGTTTTCAGAAGCAAATACACATATAGTATCCGTTTAGGTATATATGGAGAAACTTGAGGTGATTAAAACCCTCTTGGAAGGCAGAAGTCTGCCAGGGAAACACGGGCTCTAAGGCTATACCGTGGACTATACGCATACGAGCACCAATACTTCAAACGAGTTATACTTGGAGCCTGCCCTCTGAGAAATCCTGAAAACATTGTTATAAATTGAAGCAACACCTCCCCCTTTACCTTTTGGACGTGGCTCATGTTTATAACAGTAATCTTGGGGTGTAGACTCATTTAAAATAATGTAATCATCAGCTTTTAGCCAGGTTTCTGTCAAACAGAGTGCATCTAGATTATGATCAGTGATCATATTATCTACAAAAAGTGCTTTCGTAGAAAGGGACCTGATATTCAATATGCCAAGCTTTATCATTTGTTTATCCGTATTGCATCTGTTTTTTATTTGTTGAACCTCAATTAAATTGTTGCTCTTAAATTGGTTTGGAGGGGACCAGAGCATATTACAGTGTTTGACATCGTGCTTGCAAGTTCACACACCTCTTTAATGTTATTTTTAGTGATCTCCGACTGGCGAAGTCGAACATCATTAGCGCCGGCGTGAATAACAATCTTACTGTATTTACATTTAGCATTAGTCAGCACTTTTAAATTTGCTAAGATGTAAACATTGGACTATGGTGGCTGGTGTCTCTATTTTCATGTTCCGTACAATAGAATTGCCAATAACTAGAGCAATAACTAGAGTAATTTCATCAGGTTTCTCTGTGGGTGCATCACTGAGTGGAGAGAACCTGTTTAATATTTTGATCGGAACAGTAGAGTGGTATTTAGACCCACGACTATGCCACCTCACAGTCACCCAGTTGCCATGCTGCGATGGCGCTGTTACCGGAACCGAACAATGTACAGGACTCCCTGAGCTAGACGCATCCAAAGCCATATCTAGAGCCCTCATATTCTTACTGTCCTCAATTAAAGTTTGGATGCGTGTCTCTAATTCTGAAATCTTCTCTGTCAGCCTAACTATTTCCCTGCATTTATCACATGTGAATCCCTCGTCACCAACAGAGATAGATAAACTATACATGTGGCAAGCAGTGCAAATAACAATAGCAGGGGAAGTCATTACTCACCGTGCTTGATGAAAGATTCTTACCACAGTTGTTTGATGAACTTGTGAAAAACTGGAGAGAGAGAGTAGCGAGAGAGAGGAGAGGAGAAAAGAAAACAGCGATAGGCACAAATGGAAATGCTAATGACAAGCTAACGAGTGCTAATGCGATGCAGGTGCACTGCACTCATGGATCTAAAATAAAAGTGAACGATCAAATTAATCAGATTAGATTGATAGATAATATCAGAAATATGGTGGGAATTAAGTTATATTTTATCACTTTAAACAACAGAAAGTGATAGTAAGATAAAGATTCTACAGAAAAACAAAGCTACACGGAGCTATGATCACAAAACAGCAGCAAGGCAAGCAGGAAGCAGGAATAACACTGTCCAATAGCACCAGAGTCAGGTCCCAAGAGGTGGTGCTGGAGCCAGTGCTGGAGTGGTCTCATATGTAACAGGCTGATCGGTGTAAGTGCTGCTGCGGCCGCCACATGCCCCAGGAGCCTCTGAAAAAGTTTCAGTGGGACTGCTGTCCTGCCCTTGAATGTATTCGAGCAGGCTAACACAGACCCCGCACGTTCCTCTGTGAGGCGTGCTGTCTGTTTGACCGAATCCAACTCCATACCAAGAAAAGAGATCCTCTGCGTCGGCGAGAGTTTGCTCTTTTCCCAGTTGACCCGAAGGCCCAACAGGCTGAGGTGCCAGAGCACCAGGTCCCTTTGCTCGCACAACTGATCCCGAGATTGTGCCAGTATCAGTCAATTGTCTATATAGTTGAGAATGCGAACACCCTGCTCTCTGAGGAGGGAACAAGAGCTGCCTCTGTAACTTTCGGGGAGACAGGGACAGCCCGAAGGGCAGGACCTTGTACTGATATGTCTGTCCTTCAAACACAAACCGCAGAAAAGGTCTGTGGCGCGGAAGGATCGATACATGAAAATATGTGTCCTTCAGGTCGATCGCTGCAAACCAATCTCGGGGACGGACACACCCAAAGATGCGTTTCTGCATCAACATCTTAAACGGTAGCCGATGAAGGGCCCGGTTCAAAACTCGCAGATCCAAGATCGGTCATGACCCACCGCCTTTCTTGGGTACAATGAAGTAAGGGCTGTAAAACCCCAGCCTCATATCGGCTGGAGGGACCGGCTCTATCGCGTCCTTCACCAATAGGACTGCGATCTCTTCCCACAGAACAAGGGCATCGGACGCTTTCACTGTAGTGAAGCGGATACCGCTGAACTTGGGTGGACGCCGGGCGAACTGAATCGCATAGCCGAGGCTGATGGTCCGCAGAAGCCAGCGAGACGGGCTGGGTAGTGCTGACCAGGCGCTTAGAAACCATACAAGCAACCCTCTCGGCGGCCCGGGAAAGCATAGCTGGCATTTTGGGATCCGATTCAGGCTTTGCCACCATTCTGGAGGGCGGCAGCGTGGCCGAATCTTCATCTGACAGCTCTCCCTCCGATGCTGAGTTCGACATCCGTTCCGGGGGTGGCCCACTGGATACCGCTGGTACGCTCCTTGAAGTGGGCCCAGCGCGTTCCATGGGTTGCTCCACTGGATCAGAGGTGCAAGAGGAGTGGTGGTTCACAGAGGGTTGGTTCCCTGCAGGGTATGCCACCATTGTGACCCTCAAACTGCCCGTGCTACTGCCGGAAGTGGTTCTCGTCTGTCTGCCAGAACGAGCCCCAGATCGTGGCAGAGGCAGCGGGACTCCGCCCCCCTGAATGTAGCGGAGCCTGGTTCGCAGCTTCGAGATGGTCATCTTCCCGCAGTGAGAACATGACGCATCCACGAAAGCCACTTCAGCGTGCTTGATGCCCAGACATGTGAGGCAGTTATCGTGACCATCACCCGGTGCCAGGTAACAACCGCATCCAGAAACGCACGGGTGAAACGGCATCCTTATAAGGACAATCCGTCGTCTTTATAAAGACGCACCCGTGGAGCTCTTTTAGAGGAAATTCGCTCTTAGGAAATGCTCTTTTAGTACTGAGGCGCACAGGGGAAATGGCCGCTTGCAACAGGACAGTGGGTAGTGCAGCCTGAAGTGTGCAATCCACTCGACACTGGAATGACTGCCGCTGAAACGCCGTTTCGCCAACACAGGAAGCTTCCCAGAGCGTGCTGAACTCGCAGTTCACTGTAGACACAGTTGAGGTAAGCAGAACGATACTGTCGCTCAGCTTCGAAGTGAAAAGCTGGTATGCATTGCACCTGCTGCCTTCTTATACTCACACTGTGATCAGCGGCAGTTGGATGCAATAATTGCATGCCAATGTGCATTGGCTCGTTTAGTTTACACTTGAAGTAGATTGGTCTATCGAAGTGATGTCCCAATTAGTCAGTCACCGACGTGACGCCAAGAGTGACCGACTGAAAGGGAACTAAATAGAAACAAAAAGTAATTCTGGAAGAGAAAGCACTCCTCGTCAGATTCCTTCCATGCCCTGCCTACAATCCCCGCAATTGGCCTGATTAACTGCCTCGGTAGCTGCAAGACCCGAAACACGGGTGAGAGGAGCTGAATCCTCAAAGAGAATCAGGCATACAGGCATTCTCAATGTAATCGCAACTCGCAGCGTGGCTCTATCTCCTTCGAGATCTCCTTCAAATGTATGTGTTTCGTACACAAGGCTTGAAGACAAAAAAGAGGACGACGTATTCTACAAGTGCCCTTTTATTCCGCAGTCACTCATTCGCTTACGTCATAGGCTTCCACCTGCCAATGTTAAGTTCATTGTCGTTTTTTCATTCATGCTTCAGACACTGGTCACGCTGAAGGCATTCCCATAGAGCCCTCTAGAGGACGCAGCGAGGATTTCCCTTTCGAAAGGGAACTCTAGTTTATGACATCCTTTTATCAAAAGTCTTGTGAACAAATGTATGTGTTCTGTATGTGTTTTATGGCCTTATTTCAGTGAGTTAAAAATCTTTGTTTTTCACTAACCACGCATAAACGTTTTCTCAAAAACACAAATATGTACATTCATGCTGCTTGCATATTATTGTAGCCCATTTTGTGCTGATTACAGTGTAATCAGACTTTAGCCATGAACCCAGAGGGTTAATAAACTTCCACGTATGGATTCTAACTCGGCCTCAGCGTCCTTGTTGCACACTAATCTCATGATGGTAACTTCAACAAATAAGACACCACAACTGACACTTGACAATCAATTAATAAACAGATAAAAACACAGAGACAGTGTAACTCCTATTAATTACCAAATCAACATTTTACAGTCAATTGAAGTCCACATTCCTTGCTCAGAATTACATAATGGAATAGTTGCTATTACCTTGAAACACAATAAGCAGGCATGATTTTTTTTTCTCTCATTGACATTACATAACTGCCAGATTGCTTTAAATGAATAAATGAATGAAGCAACCAGCACCAAGCACAATATGTATGTTTTCACCACTAGAGGTCGCATTTTCAGAGCAATAGTGAAGACGAAGCTTGATGAAGCTATAAAGGAGGATGATCGCTGATGAGATAATTATTCATTATTTTTTTATTACCTGTACCTTTCTCAGTTATTCAAACAGTGAATAAATTATACAGAGAATGCAAGCAAAGAACATTTACATTGTCAAAGAACATTATGACTGACTTAATTCTAGCACGAGTTTAAGCAGTCTCAAAAAACTCCCCTTACAATCAGTAAAGCTGTCTATATACAGTTTTATTAATGAATCTCTTACATCATACATAATCTGCACTTTGTTGTTTGATGAATTCGCGTAAGAGCTGAATTCAGTCAACAAGCGCATGTACTGAACAAAAACTCATCTGAACACTTCTGATTGGCCATTGCATTCATAAGCTCAGCAGACTCGTGTGAGATTGGTTATAATGCGCTACACTGTAAAAACAAGTAAGAAATCATGGCACAACATAGAACAGATCTAAATATAATGCTGCGATCAACACTTTTCATTTGTGTCTGTGTGCACAGACCATTTGTGTCTGTGTGTTGCCATAGTTTCTTCAAGCGCAAACTGAGGATATGCAGATATTATGTCATTGATAGGCAACAATGACCAGGGACGAGTCATTGTTTAAAATTGGAATTTCTCTGGATTTACAAATTTTTTGGCCAAACATAAATACACAACTTCAAAACATGTATCACACTGAGCAAGTAGGTGTTTTTTAGGGATATTTTATTACAAAAAATCTTACATATTGTGCCTTTAAATGATGAGTGATATTACATCTCATAAGCAAGGGTACATTTAGGATTAATAAACTTCAGTATATAATGGAGAATTGTCTATGATAGTACATCATCCAACTGAAAGCATTCAGTAAAAGGTCTGGGTGTCACGGTGTCTGTTCTGTGTCTCCCTGGGTGGCCACTAGAGGTCTCACTTCCCCTTATCGTCACCCCACCTTAGAACTGCATTTCCCATAGTCTTGTCTGTTTCATCACTGCTCATTGCACTCAGCTGTCCGTGGTTACTAATCATTGCACTCAGCCAATTCCCCGTTAGCATTGTCATTTCTCTGTGTATAAATACCCCGGTTGTTCTGTCATTGTCACGGAGTCCTTGTTGAATGTCACCCTGTGTTTTCCTGGTTCCCTGGTTTCTCGTGTTTCTGGATGTTGTCTATGTTTCTTGTTTTGGACGGATTACCTGGATGTTGACCTTTGCCTGGATGTTTTCTGATTTTGGATCACCCCAATAAACATACTGCTTTTGGATCTACCTGTCTGTGTGCGTGTCGTGACAGTAGGACTCCGTCATGCCTAGATCCAGCGGTATGTTTTTTGGGGTTTCTCCCCCAGCCATCGAGCGGGAGAGAAGGATGGAGTTTGAGGGAACCCGCCTGGTCATTTTTCGTGGGACCCGGGGAGGTCGCAGAGGAGTGAGTGGTCGTGAGGAGGCTCAGCATCGCTCTCAACCATGGCCCCCCTTCGATCCGGGGCTCGTGTGGGATGGATCAGAGCCACTGTCTCACCATGGCGGATGGAGAGGGGAGAAGAAGCGCAGGTCCGCCATGGTGGCGCCACTGCCCATGATGCCACTGCCAGGGCCAGCGCCACGAGGCAAGATGGACGCCAGCTCAGCGCCACAGCACAAGGTGGTCACCAGCCCCACGCCACGAGGCCAGACGGCCGCCAGCCCAGCGCCACTGTCCAAGATGGCCACGGAGACATTTTTGAACTACTTCTCCAGGTTGAACAAGATCCCAGAGGTTCCCAGGAGTGTTCACGTCACGTCTGCTGAGCCAGCGCCACAGCACAAGATGGCCGCCAGCCCTGCGCCGCAGCACAAGATGGCCGCCAGCCCTGCGCCGCAGCACAAGATGGCCGCCAGCCCAGCACCACAGCACAAGATGGCCGCCAGCCCAGCACCACAGCACAGGATGGTTGACTCAACGCCTGAGTCTTCCGTCAAGGAGCCACCGGCTCGCCATCATAGAGGACGGAGGAGGAGGAGACAGGCGTCAGCCGTTCCTCAAAGCCCGGAGGGGGGTCCCGAGCAGGCCGCTGCCGTCCAGGAGGACATTCCAGAGCGGGCCGCCGCCGTCCAGGAGGACGTTCCAGAGCGGGCCGCCGCCGTCCAGGAGGACGTTCCAGAGCGGGCCGCCGCCGTCCAGGAGGACGTTCCAGAGCGGGCCGCTGCCGCCCAGGAGGAGGTTCCCGAGCGGGCCACTGCCGTCCAGGAGGACATTCCCGAGCGGGCCGCTGTCGTCCAGGAGGACGTTCCCGAGCAGGCCGCGGTCGTCCAGGTGGACGTGCCCGAGGTTCCCGAGGCGGTGCCTGATGCCGAGGCGGTGCTCGAAGCGGTGCCTGATGCAATGTCCGATGCCGAGGCGGTGCCCGAGGCGGTGCCCGATGCCGAGGCGGTGCCCGATGCCGAGGCGGTGCCTGATGCGGTGGCCGAGGCGGTTCCCAATGCAATGTCCGATGCCGAGGCGGTGCCCGTGGTCGAGGTGATGCCCGTTGCCGAGGCGGTGCCCGATGCCGAGGCGGTGCCCGATGCCGAGGCGGTGCCCGTGGCCGAGGCGGTGCCCGATGCGGTTCCCGATGCAATGACCGAGGCGGTGCCCGATGCCGAGGCGGTGCCCGAGGCCGTGGTTGAGGCGTTGCCCGATGCCGAGGCGGTGCCCGAGGCCGAGGCGGTGCCCGATGCGGTTCCCGATGCAATGACCGAGGCGGTGCCCAATGCCGAGGCGGTGCCCGATGCGGTTCCCGATGCAATGACCGAGGCGGTGCCTGTGGCCGAGGCGGTGCCCGATGCCGAGGCGGTGCCCGATGCGGTTCCCGATGCAATGACCGAGGCGGTGCCTGTGGCCGAGGCGGTGCCCGAGGCCGAGGCGGTGCCCGTGGCCGAGGCGGTGCCCGAGGCCGAGGGCGGTGCCCGATGCGGTTCCCGATGCAATGACCGAGGCGGTGCCCGATGCCGAGGCGGTGCCCGATGCCGAGGCGGTGCCCGTGGCCGAGGCGGTGCCCGATGCGGTTCCCGATGCCGAGGCGGTGCCCGATGCCGAGGCGGTGCCCGATGCCGAGGCGGTGCCCGATGCCGAGGCGGTGCCCGAGGCCGAGGCGGTGCCCGAGGCGGTTCCCGATGCAATGCCCGATGCCGAGGCGGTGCCCGATGCCGAGGCGGTGCCCGATGCCGATGCGGTTCCCGAGGCGGTGCCCGATGCGGTTCCCGAGGCGGTGCCCGAGGCGGTGGTCGAGGCGGTGCCCGAGGCGGTGGTCGAGGCGGTGCCCGAGGCCGAGGCGGTGCCCGAGGCGGTGCCCGAGGCCGAGGCGGTGCCCGATGCCGTGCCAGAGACGGTGCCAGAGACGGTTCCCGATGTAATGACCGAGGCGGTTCCGGAGGTCGAGGCGGTGCCCGATGTTGTTCCCGATGCCGAGACGGTGCCCAATGTTGTTTCCGAGGCCGAGGCTGTGTGCCCGATGCCGAGGCGGTGACCGATGACGTTCCGGAGGTCGAGGCAGTGACCGATGCCGTGCCAGAGACGGTGCCAGAGACGGTTCCCGATGTAATGCCCGACACCGAGGCTGTTCCGGAGGTCGAGGCGGTCCCCGATGTTGTTCCCGATGCCGAGGCGGTGCCCGATGTTGTTTCCGATGCCGAGGCTGTTCCGGAGGTCGAGGCGGTGCCCGATGTTGTTCCCGATGCCGAGGCGGTGCCCGATGTTGTTTCCGATGCCGAGGCTGTGCCCGATGCCGAGGCGGTGACCAATGCCGTTCCGCAGGTCGAGGCAGTGACCGATGCTGTTCCGCAGGTCGAGGCAGTGACCGATGCCGTGCCAGAGACGGTGCCAGAGACGGTTCCCGATGTAATGCCCGAGACCGAGGCTGTTCCGGAGGTCGAGGCGGTGCCCGATGTTGTTCCCGATGCCGAGGCGGTGCCCGATGTTGTTTCCGATGCCGAGGCTGTTCCGGAGGTCGAGGCGGTGCCCGATGTTATTCCCGATGCCGAGGCGGTGCCCGATGTTGTTTCCGATGCCGAGGCTGTGCCCGATGCCGAGGCGGTGACCGATGCCGTTCCGGAGGTCGAGGCAGTGACCGATGCTGTTCCGCAGGTCGAGGCGGTGCCCGATGCCGAGGCTGTGCCCGATGCCGAGGCCGTTCCCGAGGCGGTGCCCGAGGCCGAGCCCGAGGCCGTTCCCAAGGCGGTGTCCTTGTCCAATGCCGTTCCTGAGGCCATTCCTGAGGCCGTTCCTGAGACCGTTCCCGAGGCGGTGCCCGATGCCAAGGTCGTTCCCGAGGCGGTGTCCTTGTCCAAAGCCGTTCCCGAGGCCGTTCCCGAGGCGGTGCCCGATGCCGAGGCCATTCCCGAGGCTGTGCCCGATGCCGAGGCCGTTCCCGAGACCGTTCCCGAGGCGGTGCCCGATGCCGAGGTCGTTCCCGAGGCGGTGTCCTTGTCCAAAGCCGTTCCCGAGGCCGTTCCCGAGACCGTTCCCGAGGCGGTGCCCGATGCCGAGGTCGTTCCCGAGGCGGTGTCCTTGTCCGATGCCGTTCCTGAGGCCATTCCCGAGGCGGTGCCCGATGCTGTTCCGGAGGCCGATGCAGGGCCCGAGATGGTTCCGGAGGCGATACCCGTGTCCGAGGCCGTTCCCGAGGCGGTGCCCTTGTCTGAGGCCGTTCCCAATGCCGTTACCTGGCCATCGCCACAGCCTGCTCCTTACTGGCTCCCCGATTGGCAGGTTCCGTTCGGGCCACTCAAATGGCAAATTCCTCCCTGGCCGTCTGCACAACGAGAATGGACTGATCCACCGTGGCCACCTGAACTGCCTGGTCCCTCGTGGTCCCCTGAACTTTCGGGTCCACCGTGGCCACCTGAACTGCCTGGTCCCTCGTGGTCCCCTGAACTTTCGGGCCCACCATGGCCCCCTGACCTGACCGAGCCAACTGGGCTACCAGGGGAGCCATCGCTGCCGGTCCCAGTTCCCCTACACGGGCCTGGCCCGCCATCCCTCCCCCTGTTCTGCCTCCACCAGTCCACCTCCCTCCTGGTCTTTGTTTTTTTTGGTTATTTTGTTCTGAGGAGCATCGTGAAGCTGCTCCTTAGAGGGGGGGTAGTGTCACGGTGTCTGTTCTGTGTCTCCCTGGGTGGCCACTAGAGGTCTCACTTCCCCTTATCGTCACCCCACCTTAGAACTGCATTTCCCATAGTCTTGTCTGTTTCATCACTGCTCATTGCACTCAGCTGTCCGTGGTTACTAATCATTGCACTCAGCCAATTCCCCGTTAGCATTGTCATTTCTCTGTGTATAAATACCCCGGTTGTTCTGTCATTGTCACGGAGTCCTTGTTGAATGTCACCCTGTGTTTTCCTGGTTCCCTGGTTTCTCGTGTTTCTGGATGTTGTCTATGTTTCTTGTTTTGGACGGATTACCTGGATGTTGACCTTTGCCTGGATGTTTTCTGATTTTGGATCACCCAATAAAAGCGCTGTCTTCAGTGCAATAGAAATAGTTCTTTATTTTATGTGGCCGCAGCTTGTTGACAAGTTATATCACTGTTATGCCGAAGAATCTTCAAATATTCTTGCTTTCTAGTAATCTGCTTATTTCCATTTGAGGTGCTACTTTTTTATTATTTACTTCAGTGAATTGTTTTATGTGCAGACATATTGCTTAATACATCCACCTTATCATATTAAGTAATTAGAACATACACTTGAAATGATGAAAAAAAAAAAAAAATCAAAACAAATCAACAGTAATCATTATTAATTTAGGGTACACTAACGGCACATTATGCCCTTGTTAATTATGCAGACTGTTATCACATATTTATCTGGTCTATATTTGTATTTATGCATGTCTGTACATAACCTGCTTTGCCACATATGCCTTAACACACAAGGAATTCTTAGAAAGAAATTAAAATAAATATTGAAGTGCATTTTATATTTAAAATTTGGATTCAAAGAAAATGTTCACATCATTACAGTGCTTTTCTTGTATAAATATGTAAATTCATTAAAATCAGCTAGAATTAACTTTATTTCTGCATAGTTTTAACATTCTTTGTCTTATTTCCTTGGCCTGTAAACCATATATTATGGGGTTTAATACTGGTGGTATAACATGGAACATTACATTCCCAAACTTCCTATTTTCAGCATACTCAGAGAAGCGATGAAGGAAAATTGGGACAAAACCAGAGATAAGTAAGATTACATAAACAGTCAAATGAGTGCTGCAAGTTTTTATGGCTTTGCTGTTGGTCGCTTTGTTTTTGCTTTTTAAACATACCATTGCTATTCTGAGATATGTCATTAACACCCACCCCAATGAAGCGGTAAGTAAAACCACAGTAAAAGTTAATCCATATACATTATTAATCACTGTATTTTCACAAGACAATTTAAAAAGTGAAGCATTATCACACAAGTGGTTTGGAATAAATGATCTGCAGTGAGAAAGACGCACACTGAGGCCAATCAAAATTCCCACTGGCAATATTGCAGCAGCCCAAGCTCCTGTTGACAGTTTAACCATCATTTTATTGGTCATTATAGTTGGGTATCGCAGTGGATTGCATATGGCCACATATCTGTCAAAGGCCATAATCATTAGAATTGTGTGGGAAGTTGTTCCATATAAATGTTCAAAAAAAGCTTGGAAAACACATTCCACATATGTAATGTAGCGCTCAGAGGGGTCTGTTAATAAGTCCTTCAGTAAGCGTGGTATGAGGACATTTGCTCCAATTACATCACTCACTGGCAAGTGACAGAAAAGAATGTGCATAGGCTGGTGTAAACTTTTTTCTGCAGAGATCTGAATCAAAATCCCAATGTTGGACACCATTGTAAAGACATAAGCAATCAATAGAAAGATGAAGGTCAGCTGGCTGGACTGATGTGTAATTTGCAGTCCCTCCACTAAAAGTACACTGTATCTGAATGTCAGGTTGTCCATTTGAAACCTGAACTAAACATACAGATAAAGTGGTTATATTAACAGCATAATAAAAGGAATTTGATCTTGTTTTGTCTTTTACACTAGCCTACAGAACCCAATAAATACCATCATTGTTCAATTATGTATTAAGTCAGAGTTTAGTATTGTGAAAGTCTGATAATAAAAAAAAAGACCTGAAATACCTACCAGGGAATTTACTAGGGAAGATGGTTGTATTAGCTGCAGAGTTGTCTCACCACTTTTTTATATGGATTATAAATTTAATTATTGCACCCTCTCCTACTCACTGTGGTTTATTTATACTCACAATATTCAAGATCACAACCTGCTTACTCTGAATAATGTTTAGTTTGTTTGCCCATTTTTATGTCTTTAACAACAACTGCACTCTTTCCGTCATTCCTCAAGAGGGAAAATAATCTTATACCTGTCTTTTCTGTGATTGGTGCACTTCTGACGAGCTTTGTTTGCTGAGAACAAAGTTGGATCATTGCACTTAGAGACTCCTTGGGTAAACTGAACTCTCTTTCCACCACCAACAGATGCCCTGTTTTTTTTTCTAGTAGAAAAATGTTAGAACACTGTTCTAAAAGAGTTTTTGTCTCAGTATTTGATAATTTACAGAAATTGTGTTCAATTAAAATATGATTTATCCAGCAGCCCCATCTCAAGAGAACTAACACTGAACTGACTTGGCTAAATAATAACACTATTGTCTTTTAGATGTAGCAGTGGTTGTCTTGTCCCAAAATATAACAAAAGTAAAACTCAAAAAAATTAAATAAATAAATAAAATATCTGAAGCAGGAACCAAACCCTGGGGCATCCAATGTGATGACACAGAGTCCTAACCACCAGACCACATCTTGTTCTTAACAATGATTACACCGAAAACCTCAGAAGAAGAAAAAAACATTGTTGTTCAGGCACCAGACAAATATATACCTGCCACATTATTATACGCAGATGGGGAAAGCGAGCTGGAGCGCTTGTCAGACTCAGGAAGCGAGGATTTCGAATGCCGTCGCCTAGCATCCATCTGGCAAATCTCTGCTCTCTACCCAACAAAATGGACAAACTCCTTCTGCTCTCTCGGAAAAATAAGGATTTCTCACACTCTGCTGCTCTGTGATTCACGGAAACCTGGGTGAATGACACCATACCGGACAGCGCACTCCATCTGCTGGACTTTCAGCTGTTTAGAGCAGATCACGACGCAGAATCAACAGGGAAATCGCGCGGCGGCGGGACATGCTTTTACATCATTGAACGGTGGTGTACAGATGTAACTATGTTAAAGAAGATGTGCTGCTCAGATCTAAAAGTGTTCTTTGTCAACTGCAAGCCATTCTATTTGCCGCAGGAGTTTCACTCGTTCCTCCGCAAGCGCACATAAGCCTGGCTTTACAGAAACTCGCTGATCAGATCACAGAGACAGAACAACAACACCCGGACTCCATTTTTATCATTCTTGCTTGACTTTAACCCTCTGGAGTCTAAGGGTATTTTTGGGGCCTGGAGAAGTTTTGTCATGCCCTGACATTTGTGCTTTTTTCAGTTTCTTATAAATATCTAAATGGCTAAAGTCTAATCTCACTGTAATCAGCACAAACTAGGCTATAATAATATGTGAGCAGCATGTATGTACATGATTGTGTTTTTGAGAAAAAAAAATGTTATGCGTGGTTAGTGAAAAACTAAAAATGTTAAATCACTTGAAAAAGGCAATAAAACACATACAGAACATTGGTTCCCAGGACTTTTGAGAACTGGAGCTTGTAGCCTAGAATTTGTTTTTTTTCTAAATGATGTGAAAATCATCTTGTTTACTCACTTACAGAAAACAATATATTGATTTAAATTTTCTAAGACACTTTTTGTTGGTAAAAGTCATATGCGAGTAGGCGTCAACTATCATGAATTCACACCTGAGAAGACAAAGGCCTGCATAATGAGCTGCATAATGAGCCATTCAGTCAGCTGTGTCACTGAGAGCGATGAGTTACAAGAAAGAATGTGAGGACAAAATAAATGTATATAATTTTATGTTTGTAGTTTATTTAGAATATATTTAATTATCCCACAACATAATTTAATATTCACTTGTGAGTGCAGTTAAACAGTTTATTAGGAAAAATCAAAGCTGACTTTCAAACTGAATTTTTTGCATCATTACTCCAGTCACACAATCCTTCAGAAATCCTTTTAACAATCTTATTTTCTACAAAAAAAACATTTATTGTTATTATTATCATCATCATCATTATTATTATTATTATTATTATTATTATTATTAATGTTGAAAAGAGCTGAGAATATTTTTTTTTAGGTTTTTTAGGGGGGATAAATTGAAAGAACAGCAATGATTGTTACATTTGTTACAGTTACATTTATTGTTACATTTATATTATTTACATCAAGCTTTTGAATGGTATAGTAGTGTATATTGTTATTGAAACTTCATAATATTTCACTTGATTATACATCTAGTCAGGAATTATAGTTTGGAAAAAGTCTTTGGAAAAAGTCTAACTACTAAAATGTTTACACGTTATGTGAAAACTAGTACAAGTATATAAATAAAAAAAAAGAGACTTACTCATGTTTATGATCTCTGCTGAATAAAGTGCTTCATTCTTTTTTCTGAGGAAATCCAAATCTCAAATCCTCAACCACATCACATCTTTTTGGGGTGAATTATGTCTTATTCCTCTCATCGCGAAGCAAACAGTAAAATAATAAAAACTTGAAGAACAGTCTCGCTGCGTTGTCTTCTGTTGTGTGTGGGCGTATTCAAAAGCCGCGCGCTTCAGTGAAACATTTGAATCTCAAAAGCGCGCTCGGCGCGGGGGCGTGGTCGCATTAGAAGATAATGAAGGGAGCCGTGAAAAACGGACATCGCGTTGTTTTCATATGGATTACTTTATCACAGAATATTTGTTTTCAGCAGCACTTGTTTAGTTTAAAAGTAGACATGTCAAGCTTTCTATAGATATCTCCCTCATGTCTCTTCGTTGAGTATTCACTGAGTTACAGTTCAATTTTAATGACGCATTTGTAACTGAAGATCAGCGCAGACAAAGGCTGCAGACAGCACTCCTTGTTTGTTATCTTTATTTTATAAGTGCACAAAGTTTTGTTGTTATTATGTCTGCATACAAAAAAAAGTAGACCCTTTACAGATTCGATTGATGTATTGCACTTATCTGTACGATCAAAACTGAAAGTGTAATTTAAGTTCTTTTCGGGGTTATCAGGAGAAAATACTGCTCCAGCAGCATAATTACACTGCAGAGTTCAAGCAGCTCATCACCCATTCTCTCCCGTGAACTGCCAAAAATACAGACAGCATGTTACATGTCCCACCAGAGACAGTAACATATTGGATCACTCTAACACCACAATAAAGGATGCATATCACTCTGTTCCACAAGCAGCTCTGGGGCTGTCTGATCACTGTCTGGTTCATCTTATACCGAGGACTGAGAGCCATCACTAACTACAAGACACCATCCCCCTGTACTGAGGCTAATCAACGACTTGCTAATGACCTGAATGAGTTTTATTGTAGATTTGAAACACCCGTTAACACCTCCTGCAATCCCGCTCTCCACACCTCCTGCTCTTCACATCTGTGAAGATGATGTGCGCCAGGTCTTCAGGAAGAACAAAAGAAGAAAAGCACCAGGCCCAGATGGCATTATACCTGCCTGTCTGAAAACCTGTGCTGACCAACTGGCCCCCATCTTTTCACAGATCTTCAACAGATCTCTGGAGTTGTGTGAAGTGCCTTCCTGCTTCAAACGCTCCACCATCATCCCCGTTCCAAAGAAACCCAAGATTACAGGACTTAACGACTAAAGACCTGTGGCTCTAACATCTGTTGTCATGAAGTCCTTTGAAAAACTTGTTCTGGCTTATCTGAAGGACATCATTGGACCCCCTGCAGTTTGCTTACCGAGCAAATAGGTCCGTGGATGTTTGTGGACTTTAGTTCCACTTTCAACACCATCATCCCAACAGCCCTCCAGACAAAACTGACCCAGCTCTCTGTTCCTAGCTCTATCTGTCAGTGGATCACCAGCTTTCTGACAGATAGGCAACAGCTAGTGAGACTGGGGAAATTCATGTCAAACAGCCACTCCACCAACACTGGTGCCCCTCAGGGATGTGTTCTCTCCCCACTGCTCTTCTCACTGTACACCAATGACTGCACCTCTAAAGACCCTTCTGTCAAGCTCCTGAAGTTTGCAGACGACACTACAGTCATCGGCCTCATCCAGGATGGTGACAAGTCTGCTTACAGACAAGAGATTGAGCAGCTGGCTGTCTGATGCAGTCTTAACAACCTGGAGCTGAACACGCTCAAAACAGTGGAGATGATCGTGGATTTCAAAAGAAACCCCCCTGCACTCCCCCCACTCACCATCATGAACAGCACTGTGGCTGCAGTGGAGTCATTCAGATTCCTGGGAACCACCATCTCTCAGTACCTGAAGTGGGACAATCACATTGAATACATTGTTAAAAAGGCCTAACAAAGGTTGTACTTCCTTTGCCAGCTGAGGAAGTTTAACCTGCCACAGGAGCTGCTGAAACAGTTTTACTCAGCCATCATTGAATCTGTACTGTGCACTTCAATAACTGTCTGGTTTGGTTCAGCTACAAAAGCAGACATCAGAAGACTACAGAGAACGGTTCGGACTGCTGAAAGGATTATTGGTACTCCCCTGCCCACCATTCAAGAACTGTACACATCCAGAGTGAGGAAAAGGGCTCAGAAAATCACTCTGGATCCCTCACATCCAAGCTACCCCATCTTTGAACTTTTGCCATCTGTCCGGAGCTTCAGAGCCGAAAATACCAGGACAAGCACAAGTCAGGCACAAGAACAGTTTCTTCCCCCAGGCAATCTACCTCATGAACAGTTAAATGTTCCCCACTTATGCAATAAAAAATGTGCAGTATGCTTATATTTATTTGTTACCCCTCCATCCTAGTACATCCCTGCATCTTTCTCAATCCTATTCCATTATCATTTATAGCACAATTGTTTATACACTTATTTATTTGCAAAGTTGACTGTGTGTTGTTGTCGTCTCTGTGTACTGGAAGCTTATGTCATTAAAAAAAATTCCTTGTATGCGCAGGCATACTTGGCAATAAATCTCTTTCTGATTCTGATTTGACAAAGAGGCATTTGCTGGCCAAGAGAACAGGCTAAACAGGTAGCACCAATTCCTCTCCACGATCCCCAGAAACGCACACTTCGAAAGATCCACTTGCAAGGACTGCCTCCAAAGGGAACGTATCACACACATTCTGGTCAGTCAAACCTTCCCTTCCCGGCTCTAAACCTTGCCTATATATGTACTCCTCTCTTAATTGGCCCTCGCGACTTACTTCCCAGCCGCTGCGTGCAGTGCCATGCAACACTGTTCGGGAGGTAGCCAGGAGATCCACATCTATCAAAGTATGTAGAGCCAGAAAATCTTGATACTTGATCAAGTACAACAGGGAGTCAGCATCATCGGTAGGCCGCCCAAACGTAAGAAATGTTAATTTAATGTGGTCTCTATTGGGGGTGTACTAGAAACTTGAGTTGTTGTTGTTTTTTTCTGTTTACCCTTCAGCCTTTTCCTCATTGAACACTTGGAGATCATTTTGCAATTTAGGTACACAAGTACAACATTTGTGAATTTGTGTTTCACATTGCTGAAGATTTGTGGTTACATGATCAAGGCTACCCTGAAGTGTACATTGGATAGCTTTGATATCCTGTTGTACCTCCACCTGTAGTTGTTCCAACTTATCCGGGACTACAGAGGTGAAGGATAGTTCAATTTTTTTAATTTCCTTTGAGATCATCAGTTGCACAGCCTTAATCAATTGGTCAGCCTCAGCTGTCTCTTGTTGTTTAGCTTGCACTGCATGAAAAGGTGCATTTCTGGACTGTTCGCGTCAGCGCACAAACCCATAAATGGAACGTTTCTGGTAGTTTCCGTCTATGGTCTCTGGCGTTTCTGATTTCTGGACACTCTCAGAAACGGACTGTTTTGTGTGTGGCAGTTTTCCAGTCCACTCACTAACGCGATAAACTCCCAGACACGGATGGAAATGTCTACTCACTCACCGGTAAATCTACATACATCCCTGTGCATGAGAAGTAAAGTCTCTGCAAAATCCAGGGTACAAGCAGTTAAATCTCCGTAAACGGACACTCATGTCTCAGTAAACGTCTATAAATGACTGTACACTTAACATGTTTTAAATGCTATGGGCCTTCTATACAAAAATGCGTCATATGCGCTTATAAAAACTGTCAACAAAGCCACAAACAGAGCAAGGCATCAACAAAACTCAATTTTTATTTTTCAGCAAATGTAAGACTGCAAACATTTAACAGGACTGCAAATATTATTAAACAAACTCAGCAGGACTGCAACATCATTTAGATTGAGAAAAATATTTTACATATTTTGCAAACACAGACACTTCAAGTAAATCATTAAACTGATTAAAAAATAAAATAATTTTGAAATGAAACAATAAAAAATGTATACTAACCAAAAGACAAACACAATAATGAATACACTTGCAATGGACACTCAAGCCAGGAAAGTGATTACCGCTCTCTCAATCAGACAGTCACATACACACATTCTACAACTCTAATGGCACCATCAGGACCATGCCATGTCTTTTCATTTAATTCCGCCTTTCAGAATCTACAGAAGATACTGTTATGCTCATAAGTTTACATATCCCTAGCACAGAGACGAGCAAAAACTTGATCCTGGAAGGCCACTGCCATGCAGAGTTTTGCTCCAACTCTGATCAAACTCACCTGCCTGTAGCCTTCTAGTAATACTGAAGACCTTGATTAGCTTCAGGTCTGTTTAATAAGGGTTGGAACGAAACTCTGCAGGACAGTAGCCCTCCAGGACTGAGTTTGCCCCTCTGTGCCCTAGCAGAATATGCGATCATTATAACAAAATAAGAGGGATGATAATGTATGCTATTTTTATTTAGTACCATCATGAATAAGCAATTTTACATAATAGATATTTACATTTACAGATTTTATAAAAATTAAAATGTATAATTTATAAAAATGTTCAAAAGTTTACATAAACTGGATGACCTGCAGCCGTTTTTATGTTTTGGGATAGTTTTTCATGAGTCCAGAGCAGTTAAACTGCCTGCTGTTCTTCAGAAAAATCCTCCGAGTCCCGCAGAGTCTTTGGTTTTCCAGGATCTTCTGCATATTTGGCCCCTGTCCAACAATGACTTGTAATTTTGAGATCCATCTCGCACTCTGAGGAAAAAATTAAGGATTCATACACAACTATTATAAAAGTATGAAAACTGATTACTGATGCTCCAGAAGGAAACACAATGCATTAAGAGTTGGGGGCGTACATTTTTAACAGGATGATAAGTAAATTTTTCTTGTTTTGTTTAAAGATCATATCTGTTCATTTAGTACTGCCCTTCAGAAGCTACATACTTTTTTAATACTGATTTTCAGAAAAAAATGAGTAGTTTTCCCTGATCATCCAATTCAAGTAGTTCACCCTGTGTCTCTTAATAAATTGTGTTGCTTTCTTGAAAATCAATAAATACGTTTACGTTTTGAAATAGTTGTGTATGAGTCTCTCAATTGTCCTCAGTGTAAAAAAAAAAATAGATCTGAAACCATGCATTCATTGCTGGAAAGGGTTCAAATATGCAAAAGATGCTGGAAAACCTGAGAAAGTGAAGGATCTGGAGGATTTTTCTGAAGAAAAATACACAAAAAACATGAACCACTATTTATTTTTATTTAATCAGCTATAATTCTGACTAGCAGACTAAATGTAATTAAATGAAATTTAATTTCATTGAAATATCAATACCCCATCATCCTCTGCCATGTCCTTTCTATTTATCATGTGGAAACTGTAACCGGTGGTTCAAAGGGTTCATATTTTCACAGTCCTTCAGATGAATGGTAGGGACTGGGAACAGAGGATCCTGTAAAAATAAAATAAAACACACTTTCTATAAATACATTGTACAGTTTTTATTGTTTAAACACAAGTTAGAATGATGAAACATAACATGATAATACAAATGTAATGAAAACAGGTGGTTATTTTGTTAGCTGAACTATACAGCAATTCACAAGGTCACATATGTATATATAATAGTCAAAATAATCATATTTGGCCTGCTGACATCTGGGAATAGAGGTGAGAAAAGCGGCGATATATAGACTTCCTCTGATGATAATTGGTTGGATTATCTGAAAATGTTTCTCCTAAACTTTGTTAAAATAAACTTCATTAATGAATGGGAAAAAAACAAAACAAAACAAAGCTAGTCACCGTGATTTAGTAACTGAATAAAAGATAACTTGGTAACACTTTAGAAAACTGTTTCTTACTTACTGCATAACTAATAAGGAATTATTGAAGAACAAAGAGGTAATTATTCATTAACACTTAACTCACTACTGTTAACTACTTAGGAAGATGTGTTAACTAATCAGTATGTAATACAATTTTATGATTGTGTTAAGTAACAGTTAGCTAATCAATAACTAATGTAATCTGTCATACCTCCTGAAGAACTACTATTAATTATTTACTAGTTAAGATTCAAGAAAAATAACTATGAAGAAACTGCTAATGAACAGTTATACACAATTACATTGAATTGTGACCCTTTCAGTACACTGTAAAAAAAGAAAAGTTGACATAACTTAAAATTACGTTTTTTTTTTAGTTTACTCAACTTTTAAACGAAGTAGTTCACTTAATTCACTGAGTAAGGTCAAATGTCTCCCAACTTAAGATCTTTTGTTTAGCTGACTGAGTTTTTATAGTTAAAAAAAAACATAGAAAATTATAAAATTTCAACTTTTAATGTTATTTTCACTTGACTTAATAAAGTACGTTCAGTTGACTAAAAATGTGTTTTTAAACAACATTACAAGGTTAAAAAAAACTACTACATGCTTGATATTTTGGTCCAGGTTTTATTTCAAACCAGCAGCAACACATTGGTAATGGAAAAAACAAACAATGTTCAACACTTTAGCCATACTCATTCATAAAAAAGTAATTAAAAGAGAAGGCAGAGTACTTTAACATTCAAAGTGATATCACATTCAAATAGCTTAGTTTTGAGGGACAGTACCCTAGCAGAACAATGAGTGCCCATCTCCATGAACACCTTCTCAATAAACTTGAAAGTGTATTTTAGTTGCTTTGGGTCCTCAAAGTCCAAGGCATCATCTTCAGTTACAATAAGGATTCCCACCTTCATCCCTCTGGTCTATCTGTCCTCTGGAGTCTTGTCCTAATAATAATAAAAATAATAATAACAAAAAAGAATAAATTAGTATCACTTGACACCAACAAACAACAAAAAAATTAAGAAACTATTAAGTAATCCTATACAATGTGCTCTAAAGTTTGCATCCCACTTGCAGAATCTGCAAGATATTTACCATTTTATATAGTAAATACACAAAATACAATTGGTCAATCAGTCATTATTTAGTCTGAAATGTGAAATTCAAATATTAGCCCACTGTAAGGCGTGTGTGAATTTAAATTTAAGATAAAGAGTCGACTTTAAAATATTTCTTTGGTGTCACGTTATTGCAAAAATTCCCAAATTAAATAAAGTTAGTTTAAAATAATTAGTGGCGATTTCGAACTTCTTAACAAATTACCTCAGGTTCTAAACATTTTACATGCTGAATGCTGAAGTTAGGAGACTTGTTAACAATTAAGCTTGCTCATGGAAAAAAAATCATACCGTGCATAACTAACGTTAGCCGTAACAGGGCTCTGCGATCAATATACATACTACTTTTACAAACGACTTCAAAATAAATGCATATATCCTACTTATTACTTACATAAAACGACGACTTTGAGAAGAAACACATTGGATGCGAGTAAATCCGTAGGTCTTGCACGCAGATGCTCAAAATGGCTCCTTCGTCTGTTCGGTGTTGGCGCGCTTCATTGCGCAAGCTCCAACCTCCAACCCAACTTGTATGCTTGTTAACTTGCATTTACAAATCGAATTTACAATTAATACTAGGTTGGTCCAACGATTGTTGAACCAACGTCTTTTCACTAGTTAAGCCAACATTTTTGCATTTAAAATGTTGTATTCTAAAGAAACAGTTAACTAAAATATAATCATTAGTCTAACTTTTTGTGAGTTGGATTTTTTACAGTGTAGTAGTAGTATGAAAATGCAATATTAATAAATGCAATAAATTTTATAGAGGATTTGTCTGTGTAGTAAATTGTTTTGGGAGTGTGTTTTGTAAGAAATTGGCTTCCGATAGGAACCCCACTATCACTCCAGTGCCTTGCAATAACTTACCTTAGTTTTTACATTTTATATACAGTACTGTATGTGTGCCTCCTCAGCATATACCACATGATCCATTCATTCAATTCCTGTATGTAAGGCAAGGACTGGGGGAAAGTGAAAATACATGTAACCAATTAGTAATTAATAAAGAATTATCAAATAATTCTGCAGGACTTATTTTGAACCTGAAACATTAGGCCTATTCTAAAGTGAAAATAATGGGAACCCATTAGTGATTAATAAAGAATTATTAGATAATTGTGCAATAATTACCTAGAACCTGAAACAGTATTCTAAAGTGAAAACATAGGGAACCCATTAGTAATTAATAAATAATTATCAAATAATTCTCCAGGACTTATTTCACACCTGAAACAGTAGACCTATTCTAAAGTGAAAATAATGGGAACCCATTAGTAATTAATAAATAATTATCAAATAATTCTGCAGGACCTATTTCGCACCTGAAACAGTAGACCTATTCTAAAGTGAAATTATAGTGAAGCCTTTAGTAATTAATAAAGACTTATCAGATAATTCCGTAGGAATTACTTAGAACCTGAAACAGTATTCTACAGTGAACCTATTAGTAAATAATTACTACATATTACTACATAATTTTGACTAAAATCAAATGTACTGTATACTCTATAAAAGTAATCATAAACTTTGTAAAATACAAATTTAACAAACATTTTATAATCAAAAGTTAAACATTTACTGTAGAACAAAACAATGTGCAAACAAAATGCATATTTGATTTCCATTATAGGCTAATAAGTGGACTGTAACAAAGTTGTTATTGTAGTAGTACTTTGTACTTGTCCTTTTAGTCAAGTAATTTTGAAAATGAATAGGCCTACTTATAATTTTACTGTAGTAATATTTTATTGAGGTATCTGTACTTTTACTCAAGTACCTGATATGTGGGCCACAACCTGATTATTATAGTGACTATTTGCGTATAACTGTTCAGCACTAGTTATTTCATAGTTATATTTCTTGAAACTTAACTAGTAGATAATTAATAGTAGTTCTTCAGGAGGTATGACAGAATATATAAGTTATTGATTAGCTAACTGTTACTTAACACAATCGTAAAATTATATTACATACTGATTAGTTAACACGTCTTCCTTAGTAGTTAACAGTAGTGAGTTAAGTCTTGATGAATAATCACCTATTAGTTCTTCAATAATTCCTTATTAGTTATGCAGTAAATAAGAAACAGTATTCTAAAGTGTTACCGATAACTTTAGTAACTGAAAAGTATTCAAAAACTGTGTTCAAGTTACCTGATTGATGACTGTTCTTTAAAGACCAGCAGTTTTCCAGAAGATCGGCAACATTTGCTATCTGACCTTAAAACATTAAATATATATACACATTAAAACATATTGTCACGGGATGGAAGGAACACACGACAAGGAGAGCTCAAAATAAATACCCCGGATGGTGGATTTATTCACAATCGAGGATTTTAGTGAGTAAGGTGTGTGCTGAGTGTCCGAGTGCTCTCCGCGTGGGTCTCCCGGTGCTGGGTGCTCTGCTGTGCAGTCTCGTTCCATCACTGATCGGTCACACACTGGTGTCTGGAGAAAAACAGGGAGCAAACACAGGTTAGTTCTCAGCCGCTTTGGAGACATTAGACTTCCCGTTGTCGGGCCTCGCACAGCTTATCTGGCCGCGGGCAAACGAGTCTCAGGTGTGGCCAATCAGCCGGTGATGACTTTCCGCAGGTGCCTTGTATCCGTTTCCAGGGCAACGCTGATCTGTTCTCGGGATGCTCGTCACAATCCCCCCCCCCCCAGGCGTTGTCCTGGTCCTGGTGGAAAGATGCGACAGTAACAAGGGGGAAACTGGGGGTGGCTGGGGAGAGACCCCTGACAGACCTGAGAAAGCTGACCAGATCCGGGAAAGTCCGTCTGCATTGCCGTTGGCGGTGCCAGCATGGTGGCGGATGGTGAAATGGAAATCCTGGAACTCGAGGAACCATCGGGTCACCCTGGCGTTGGTTTCTTTGGCTCTGGACATCCACTGTAGGGCCGCATGATCCGTGAACAGGGTGAACTTTCTCCCTAGCAGGTAATAACGCAGCTCCAGAATAGCCCATTTCACCGCGAGCGCTTCCTTTTCCACCGCCGCATAGTTCTTCTCGGCTGCCGTCAGCTTTCTGCTAATGAATAAAATGGGATGTTCCTCACCATCCTGGAGCTGGGACAGGACGGCTCCCAATCCTGTTTCCGACGCATCCATTTGTAACAGGAAGGGGCAGCCGAAATCCGGGGCGCGCAGGACCGGTTCGGATGTCAGCGCCTGCTTTATCCTTTTAAACACCTCGTCTGCCTCTTCACTCCAGACCACTCGTTCGGGCTGCCCCTTCCTAGTCAGGTCTGTCAGAGGGGTGGCTATGGAGGAGAAGTTGGGGATAAAACAACGATAGTACCCTGCCAATCCCAAAAAAGCTTGTACCTGAGTCTTGGTGTTGGGCCGGGGGGCCGCCTGCACCGCTTCTACTTTTTTCTCTTGTGGTTTGATCAAGCCCCGGCCCACCTGAAACCCCAGATACTTCGCTTCAAATAGGGCCAGGTGACACTTTCGGGGGTTGGCGGTTAGTCCGGCCCTCCGGAGTTCCCTTAGCACCCTCTGCAGATGGTCCAAATGATTCTCCCACCGCTCTGAATGAATGACCACGTCGTCGAGGTACGCAGCCGCGTATTGCTGATGCGGTCGCAGCAGGACGTCCATCAGTCTCTGAAAGGTTGCGGGTGCCCCGTGAAGGCCAAAGGGAAGGGTCCGATATTGCCAGTGACCGCTGGGCATGGAGAAAGCGGTCTTGGGCTTGGCGTCCTCCGTTAGTGGCACCTGCCAATATCCTTTGGTGAGGTCTAGGGTGGATATAAAGCGGGCCCTCGCCAGGCGATCGAACAGCTCATCCACCCGTGGCATCGGGTAACCATCGAATTCGGAGACTTCATTGAGGCGGCGGAAGTCATTACAAAAGCGGAGGGTGCCATCTGGTTTTGGGACCAGGACAATTGGGCTGGACCACGGACTGCGGGAAGGTTCAACTACCCCCAACTTCAGGATGTGTTGAATCTCTTCCACAATAGCCCGCCGACGAGCCTCTGGGATCCGGTAGGGACGTTGCTTTGGTCCCGGGTTCCTATCCATCTCTTGAGCAAGTTGATGTGATATAACTGTACGGCGTTTCGCTTTCCTGGTTGGCGCACCAGATATGTCACCAGACCCACTCTTTCAACGACCGTGTAGGGCCCCTGCCAGGTGGCCAGAAATTTGCACGCCGCTGTGGGTACCAGCACCATCACCCGATCTCCCGTTTGGAACTCTCTCGGCTGGGCAGGCCGGTCATAATGCCGTCGTTGGGCTTGTTGTGCTTTGGCGAGATGGTCCCGGACTAATGGCATTATGCGTTCGATCCTCTGCTGCATTTCGGTAATATGTTCAATGACTGAACGTTGGGGAGAAGGCTGCTGTTGTTCCCAAGCTTCTTTGGCGACATCCAGTAGCCCCCTTGGCTGTCGGCCGAACAGAAGCTCAAATGGGGTGAAGCCAGTGGACACTTGGGGTCCCTCTCAGACTCCGAATAAAACATACGGCAGCATCACGTCCCAGTCCCGTTTATCCTCTGCGGCTACACGTCGCAGCATTTGCTTGAGGGTCTTATTGAAGCGCTCGGTCAGCCCATCAGTCTCGGGTTGGTATACTGACGTCCTGAGTTGTTTTACCCGGAGTAACCGGCAGAGGTCAGCCATTAGCCGGGACATGAATGGGGTTCCCTGATCGGTCAGTATATCTGCTGGGATGCCAACTCGGCTGAAGAACAGGAACAGCTCATGCGCGATGTTCTTGGCAGTGGCTTTCCGTAGGGGCAGGGGTTCCGGGTACCTGGTGGCGTAGTCAACAATCACCAGTATGTGTTCGTGCCCCCAGGCTGACTTTGGCAACGGCCCCACCAGATCCATTCCGATGTGCTTGAAGGGCACCCCTATAATTGGCAGCGGAATTAGCGGGGTGGGGGGAGGCGGTTTGGGTGAAGTTTTCTGGCAAACAGGACAGGCTTGACAAAACTGCTTCACTTCTGCATCCAACCCTGGCCAATGAAACCGGTCACGAATGCGCTGTGCGGTGTTTGCTGCCCCCAGGTGTCCAGCCAGGGGGTGTGTATGTGCCAACTGCAGGACCACCTCCGTTTTTGATCGGGGCACCACCAGTAACCGTTTTTCCTCCCCCCTCCACTGGGCAACCCAAAAGAGCAGGCCGTTCTCCACAATGAAGTGTGGGAGAAGATGGGGTTTTGGCCGGACATCCTTGCCTTCCAGCGTGCACACTTGTGCCCAGCAGTGTTTCAGTCTATCATCTTCCCGCTGCGCCTGGCCAAACGAGCCCCCTCCCGTGACCTGTTGGTAGACATCATAAAAAAGATTATTAGTTTGGGAGGGGGACTCACCATCTCTCCCACTGTCCGAAGGCAGGAGAACGGGGTGGCGGCGTGTCCTGTGTTGGGTGCGTCGCCCTCGACGGGCCCCTCCAGGGCTGGCAGGTTGGGTAGCGGCGGCCAACAGGGCCTCAAAGCCCGGCCAATCTCTTCCGAGCAGCACAGGCACTGGCAGGTCCCTCATTATTCCGACTTCTACTGGCCAGGATCCAGGGGCGGCGGAGATAGTGACGCGGCGGGCGGGGACCTGCCGAGTGTCCCCGTGTACGCAAGTTATCGGGAACTGGGCTTTACTATCACTCCGCGGAGGAAGCACGTGGGTTTGGACCAGGCTCACGGCACTACCGGAGTCTAACAGGGCCTTGAAGGGATGGCCGTTGACTTTCACCATGGCCTCCGGGGCTCCTACCGGTAGATTTTGGTGCAGAATGCAACCTGCCAGCCACGTCCGCACGGGATTGGAAGTGAGTTCCGTGGGCATCGGTTCACCCCGGGGACCAGGGCCCGTCGGCCTGCCTATGGGTTGCAGGATGCCCTTCGGCGCGCGTTGTCCCTGGACCACCCTCCGGGGAAACGGCGGCGCTCGCTCTCCCACTTCCCGGCTCCGGGCCGCCTCGGCCAGCTCAACCGCCTCCACCAGTTCCAGCGTTGTCCCCGGGTTCCTCATGGCGACCGCCTGACGATGGACAAGGGGCATGGCGTGCAGGAGGCGGTCAATCACCACGCATTCCATCACTTGGGCAGCCGTGGGATCTCCATCCATTAGCCAATGTTGTGCTAACCTCGTCAGTTCCGCGGCCTGGGCGCGAGCCGGTACACGGGGTTGGAAGACCCACTTGTAGAATTGTTGGGCTGCGCACACTGGGGACAGCCCCAGGCGAGCCAGGATTTCCTGCTTGACGTCATCCTAGCGGTCTGCCAGAGCCGCGGGCAGGCTGAAAAAGGTCCGCTGCGTTTCTCCCGTAAGTAGGGGGGCCAGGGCTCGCGCCCAGTCATCGCGTTCCCATCCCTCCAGGGTCGCTGTGTTCTCGAACATTTGCAGATAGACCTCTACATCATCATGAGAAGTCATCTTGGGCTACAGCTGGGCAGCTTGCACACGGGGATTTACCACCGGAACGCGCTGGCGGCCAGCTAGGCAGAGGGCGGCGAGTTCCTGCTCCATCTCACTCTGTCGAGAGGCCAAATGTTCCACAATTTGATGCTGACGGAGACTAACCTCCACCAGACGTTGCAATAGCTCATCCATCTTTTCGTGGGGAGGAGCGCTCGCCGATCTGAGGAAACACAAGGGGCGAGAAGGGAAAAAAAAGAAAAAAAGAAAGTTGAGTCAACAGAGATCACTTGTCGGTGTACTTCCTCTTTTCATGCCCGCATTCTCCACCATCTGTCACGGGATGGAAGGAACACACGACAAGGAGAGCTCAAAATAAATACCCTGGAGGGTGGATTTATTCACAATTGAGGATTTTAGTGAGTAAGGTGCGTGCTGAGTGTCCGAGTACTCTCCGTGTGGGTCTCCAGGTGCTGGGTGCTCTGCTGTGCAGTCTCGTTCAGTCACTGATTGGTCACACACTGGTGTCTGGAGAAAAACAGGGAGCAAACACAGGTTAGTTCTCAGCCGCTTTGGAGACATTAGACTTCCCGTTGTCGGGCCTCGTATGGCTTATCTGGCCGCGGGCAAACGAGTCTCAGGTGTGGCCGATCAGCCGGTGATGACTTTCCCCAGGTACCTTGTATCCGTTTAAAAAAAAACTATAAACAAAAATCATAACTCAAAACAAAACATACATTAAATCACATCATAATTAAACAAAATACATTGTAGATTTCTAAAAATTAAAAATAGAACACTGACATGAACAAAACAAGTGAAATTTATGCTGCACTTTGAAAATCATGATATATTAACAAATGAAGACGAGCAGAATGTGTCTGCAGATTTGTCAATGGGGAATATGTTACCAACTAAAGCACGTTAGCTAAACTAACATTCATTAATAAACATGTAACGTTATATTGTACCAAAAGCTAACTTTTATAAATGTAACGTTACATAGCAGTTGCTAACTAAGTTACCAGTTAGCAGTTTATTAAGATATCTAGACTAATTTTACAACATAAACCCACTAAAATATATCCATTACAACACTTAACATTAAGCTTCGGTAAATAGCTTATTTAAAATGTTTCTGTAAATTCTTCCTTACTTTCTTCTGATATACAGTAAATCTCTCTGGACGCTGTGACCGCGCTGACTGAATGCCGCTGAAGCGGGAACAAATGGCTCGAAACAACACCGGCCTTTAAATGCAGTTCGAGAGAAATAATACCACATTGACTCGTAGTCTAAAACGAATTTTAATGTTATGTTCTGAAAAAAAAAAGTAATTTAAATGGTTTTATGTATTCATACTAACCTTCATCTGATGTAAATCTCTCGAAGCACCTGAAGCGGGATTAAACTCTTGAAACAACTTCATGCTAGATATACAGACAAAAAATATTACAACATCAAACAACGGGATAAAGTTGTATTCTTGTAAAAATGGTTTTCAAAATGGTTTTATGTATTCAAACTTACCTTCGTCTGAGGTAAATCTCTCAGAAATTCCTGGACTGCAGAACACAAGCTCTCCTGTCAGCGCGCCCGCGCAAATTCAAACTACAGCTGTGGCAGGAGGGGTAAGAACAGTGAGTCGATTCCTAAAAGATTCGATTCGAGGGCATCAAGAATTGCAGGTCTCATGTGAATCATCTCTAAATGTGAGGCTTGGAATGTCAGTGCGTGATATATTACTGTTCATTACCTCTATTACCAAACTATAACAAACCCCGAGATACAGCACTACTGCGAATAGTGTGGATTTTATTTTATTAATCTTACTCGAATTTTGCGATTCTGTTCAAAAGACTTGTTTAGATTCATTCAGTTCAGATTAATTTAAACTAGCCTACAGATTTAAAATGACTGGACGATTAATTTTTAACTAATAAACACCCCGAAACACCCCGCTTGCTCCCTTAATTATGACATTAACCATGGTACATAAAAAAATTAAATAAAAACATGATTATTGTACTCACCATGGTAACCATAAATTAACCATGGTACACTAACCATAGTTTTACGTGGTAGCCTATTTGTAGTAAAACTGCCATTATACAAATGGCAAATAGTATACACTTTTTATGAGGGCTTGTAAAAAAAAAACAGACACAAACAAAACCAAATTAAACCCTGCGGCTCGTGACGATACATTGATGTGTAGAGACACAAAACAATCGGTCTGTACAAGAAACTGAACAGTATTTATATTGTTTTTTTAACCTCTGATGCACTGCAATGCCTGACTGTCTGAACTGTACTGAGCGCGTCCTCGACACAGCCTGCACGTGCGGCACTTTCTTCTTCTTATTTATGCCAGATCGCAGACTTAAAAGTGCATTGCCACCACTCATCTCTCAAATGGACCATTGACACTCTATCGACAATATCAATTGGGAGTGTCAATGGTCCGTTTGAGAGATAGGTGGCGATAATGCACTTTTAGTGCAGGTGCAGGTGACGACACGTTTGAGCTGCATTCGGTGCAGCTCGAGCTGGAGGCCGTGGAGAAGCAGATTCGGGTCCTGGAGCAGAGGCAGGCCCAGGTGAGAGAGCGGAGAGCTGCACTGGAAACCTCCCGTGCTGACGCTCACAAGTCCAGGGTAAGTATGCAGTGCGCTACTAACAGTCCCACCACCTCTACCCTGTGTGTTTCTCTGCACAGGCCCGGTGCACCCAGGACGTGATCTGCCCAGATGTCCTTCACTCCGGCGCCGGGACACCACAGATCCTGGGTGCATCTGCAGCGGAGGACGCGAGCCAGGCCCCGGGCGATGACTTCTCTCCCTCTGGTCTTTGAGATCTCCACACGGAACCGCTTCGCTCCCCTCCGCGAGATGGAATGCGACGCTGTGATCGTCGGAGATTCCATCGTCCGACACGTCCGTGCTACGTTAGCCGAAGGTAAAGTGCACAGTCATTGTTTCCCTGGTGCTTGTGTTCTCGATGTTTCTGTGCAGATACCCGTGATCCTGAAGGCTGACGAGAGCCCCAGAGCGGTCGTGCTTCATGCCGCGGTTAACGACACCACGCAGACGGAGACACAGAAGAGGAACTTCAGGAGCCTGATCGAGACGGTTCGCAGCACGACGTCCGCAGTGATGATCATCGTGTCAGGACCACTGCCCACGTATCGACGAGGACACAATTGGTTATTGTCATGGTGTAAAGAACAGAAACTGCTCTTTGTTAATAATTGGAATCTTTTCTGGGAGCGTCCTAGGCTTTTTCGCGCTGATGGCCTGCACCCCAGCAGAGTCGAAGCGGATCTCCTCTTGGACAACATCTCCAGGACTCTACACTCCATTTGACTAGTAAGCCAATTCTCAAATAACTGCTATTATGGATTTTGTTCTACCCACTTAAATGTTAGAAGTACATGCGCTATCCAATCTATTAAGACTGTGTCTGTTCCCCGAATATTGAGGTCAAAATATAAATTTAATGTAGGATCAAGAAAAAATCTTATCGTGATTAAACCAGAAAAACGTAAAATAAATGAACAAAAACAATTTCTAAAGTTTGGGCTCTTAAACAGATCACTCACACTCAAAGTGGTTATTGTAAATGAAATGATCACAGATAATAGTTTTGATGTACTCTGCTTGACTGAAACCTGGCTAAAACCAAATGATTATATTGGTCTAAATGAGTCTACTCCACCAAACTACTGTTATAAACATGAGCCCCGTCAGACTGGTCGTGGGGGAGGTGATGCAACAATATATTGTGATATTCTCAATGTTACCCAGAAAACAGTATGCAGGTTTAAATCATTTGAAATACTTCTGCTTAATGTTACACTGTCAGATATGCAAAAGAAATCTATCGTATCTCTTGCTCTAGCTACTGTGTATAGACCACCAGGGCCGTATACAGAATTCCTAAAAGAATTTGGAGATTTCCTCTCAGACCTGTTGGTTACCGTTGATAAAGCACTAATTTTCGGAGATTTTAACATTCACGTTGATAATACAAATGATGCATTAGGACTTGCGTTTACTGACTAAAGCAAAATGTCACCGGTCCCACTCATCGTTTTAATCATACGCTAGATTTAATTATATCGCATGGAATCGATCTTACTTATATAGATATCGTACCTCAAAGTGATGATGTTACTGACCATTTCCTTGTATCGTGCATTCTGTGTATTGATGATAATAACTATATGGTTTGGCGTTATCGTCCAGGCAGAACTATTGTTCCAGCCACCAAAGACAGATTCGCAAATGACCTGCCTGATTTATCTCAACTGCTCTGTGTACCCATAAATACACATGAACTAGATGAAATGACTGGCAACTAGGGTGGCCAAACGTGCCATTTTCGCAGGACACGTCCTGGCCAGGATTTCTATATTGCCTAAAATATCCAGGTTTTGGCTTATGTTTCCTGTTTTCATACTTAATAAAGGTAATGATCGTTTGACCAATAACATGCAGACATTGTATGTAATCAACCAATCGTGGTGCGTGAGAAGGTGGGATCTACAGAGAACGGTCAAAGCGATGCAAATACGTGTACATATTAGTGTTGGACTGGAAGCAGCACTGAGCATACCGATCGGTGTATGACATCAAAGTACCGTGAGAGCGATTCAAAAGCACAAGAAGCCGTCTGCTCTCTAGAGCTCTCACTGTACTTTATACAACAATTGGTCTGCGCAGCGCAAACAAAGCCAAAACGTAGATATTTTAGGCAATATAAAAATCCTGGCCAGGACGTGTCCTGCGAAAATGGCACGTTTGGCCACCCTACTGGCAACATGGGCACTATCTTCTCTAATACATTAGAAGCTTTTGCCCCCATCAAATTGAAAAAGGTTAGAGAAAAATTTAATGTGCCATGGTACAAGAGTAATACCCACTCTCTCAAGAAAGAAACTCGTAGTCTTGAGCGCAAATGGAGAAAAACTAACTTGGAAGTTTTTAGAATTGCGTGGAAAAACAGTATGTCTAGCTATAGACAGGCTCTAAAACTGCCAGGGCTGAGCATATCCACAAACTCATAGAAAACTACCAAAACAATCCAAGGTTTTTATTTAGCACAGTGGCTAGATAAACAAATAACCAGATGCCACCCGATCTAAATATTCCCTCACAGTTAAATAGTAATGACTTTATGAATTTCTTCACTGATAAAATAGATAACATCAGAAATACATTAACAAATGTAGATTCTACAGCGTCTAATACTTTAGTTTTATCCATCGCACACAAAGATAAACTGCAGTGCTTTACAACTATAGGACAGGAAGAGCTAAATAACTTATCACTGCATCTAAACCAACAACATGTTTATTAGATCCAATACCCACTAAATTATTGAAAGAGTTGTTACCTGAAGCAGAAAAACCACTTCTCAATATTATTAACTTGTCGTTATCTTTAGGTCACGTCCCAAAACCATTCAAGCTGGCGGTTATTAAGCCTCTTATTAAGAAACCACAACTAGATCACACAACTAGTGAACTGGCAAATTACAGACCCATTTCGAATCTTCCATTTATGTCTAAAATTTTAGAAAAAGTTGTGTCTGCTCAATTGTGCTCCTTCCTGCAAAAATAAAGATCTCTATGAAGAATTTAAATCGGGTTTCAGGCCCCATCATAGCACAGAAACGGCACTTGTTAAAATTACAAATGACTTGCTTCTTGCATCAGACCAAGGCTGCATCTCATTGCTAGTTTTACTTGATCTTAGTGCTGTGTTCGACACCATAGATCACGACATACTCATAGATAGATTACAAAACTATACAGGCAGGCTTTAAGATGGTTTAGATCAATTTCAATTTCAATTTCAATTTTATTTGTATAGCGCATTTACAACAGCCTCCAGGCTGACCAAAGTGCTTTACAGAAAAGCAAGAATATTACACATACATGAAAAATAGACCAGACAAAAATTTAAAACCACCCATTTCAAAATTTAGCATATCACAGTAGTCAGTACACTAAGGAAAATAAAAAAGTTTTTAGCAAGGACTTAAAAATAGACAAGGAAGGGGCCAGTCTGATCTCTAAAGGCAGGGTATTCCAGAATCGTGGCCCAGCCACGGTAGATCAGGTAGATCCTACCTGTCCGATCGCTACCACTTTGTTTATTTAAATGGGGAGTCATCTCATTTATCACCAGTAAAATATGGAGTGCCACAAGGATCTGTCCTAGGTCCTCTGCTATTTTCAATATACATGTTGCCCCTTGGTAATATCATTAGAAAATATGGGATTAGTTTCCACTGTTGTGCTGATGATACTCAACTATATATCTCAATGAGACCAAATGAAACTTCTAAATTATCTAAGCTATCATAGTGTGTTAAAAATGTAAAAGATTGGATGACCAATAATTTTCTAGTATTAAATTCAGATAAGACATAGATATTACTTATTGGACCAAAAAACATTACACAGAATCTCGTAGATTACAATTTGCAATTAGACGGATGTACTGTTACTTCCTCTACTGTCAAAAATCTGGGTGTTATATTAGACCGTAACTTGTCTTTTGAAAAACATATTTCCCATGTTACAAAAACATCATTCTTCCATCTTAGAAACATTGCCAAGCTACGAAACATGTTACCTGTTTCTGATGCAGAAAAGCTATCCCACAAATACATGACCACTATAATGCACTACTATAATGCACTCCTACATTTTCAACAAACATTCCCAACAAACAAGCTACAGATAGTCCAAAATGCAGCGGCTAGAGTCCTTACCAGGTCAAGAAAATATGATCATATTACCCCAATTTTACAGTCTCTGCACTGGCTACCTATTAACCCTCTGAGGTCTAGGGGTCAGCATTGAGGGCTATGGTGAGTGGGGTGCTTCCTTTCGGGTGCTTAAGTTCTCTCCCCTTCTGAGGGGTTGAAAATCCTCACTCTGTGGGCGGCTCCTGTTGGCTTCCTCGCTGTTAGGAGAGTCATTCTGCTGAAGCCTCTGCTCTCCAGAGCTCCACTTAGACAACAGAATGTAGTTTTTTTTTTTTTTTTTTTTATGAGCCTTGCTGACTGTCTTTAGCGCTGAGTGTTGTCAGGCCTCCTCTCGGTTTAGAGAGTCGTTATAATGAGGCCTCCACTCTTAAGAGCTCCCCTACCAGGGTTAAGCATTGTTAGGCTTACTCTCGTTTTAGAGAGTCATCATGTGAAGCCTCCGTTCCCCAGAGCTCCGCTTAGGCAGTAATGTGAGTAGTAGGCTCTTTCTATTTGAGCCTCACTACCTGCCTCTGGCGTAGAGTGTAGCTAGGTCTCCTCTCGGTTTAGAGAGTCGTTTTGCTGAGACCTCCACTCTTAAGAGCTTCCCCACCAGGGCAAGCGTGTTAGGCTTCCTCTCGTTTTAGAGAGTCATCCTGCTGAAGCCTCCACTCCCCAGAGCTCCGCTTAGGCAGTAATCTGAGCTGTAGGCTCTTTCTATTTGAGCCTCACTACCTGCCTCTGGCGTTGAGTGTAGCTAGGTCTCCTCTCGGTTTAGAGAGTCGTTATGCTGAGACCTCCACTCTTAGAGCTCCAGACTCTGGCAGGTGAGTAAGTCTATGATGATTGGAGCTTGAGCCTGCCTTAAAGCTTAGCGGTTTCGCTAGCAGGGATGCTGTTCCTTAAGTCTTGACTTGGGGAAACAGTTACCTGGGCACTCATCCCTCAGCATGGTGGCGTTGGTATACCATTCCCATAGCGCGCTCTAGAGGATGCAGTGTGGAGTTCCCTTTCAAAAGGTTATGCATGTAACCATGGTTCCCTGAGAATAGGGAATGAGACACTGCGTCCCTGTGCCATGCTTCGATATCATGCCTGTGTCTCCTCAAACAAAAAAGAGGATGACGTATTCTAGAGGTGCCCTTTTATACCCACAGTTGCTTATCTGCTTATGTCATAGGCTTCCGCCTGCCAATGTCAAGTTTATTGTCATTTTTTCATTCATGCTTCAGACACTGGTCACGCTGAAGGTGTTCCCATAGTGCCCTCTAAAGGATGCAGCGTCTCGTTCTCTATTGTCAGGGAACCATGGTTACATGCGTAACCTGAGACGTTTTTACTACAAAATTAAGTGAAAATCATTCTGTTCACTCATTCACAGAAAACATCTCTAGGTTACGTATGTAACGTTTCTGTTACCTTTGTAGTCCTCATTGCCTGAAAGAGGGAATAGAGACGTCACGTCTGTGTTGACCGACAAATTGGGATCTTGCCAGAGAGACCAATCCACTTCGAGTGTAACTAAATGAGCCAATGGACATTAGCATGCGGATGTCGCATCTGGCTGCCACATCCCTCAGCTTGGGTATAAGAGGCAGCAGGTGCACCACATTAATTCATGCTTTCTCTGAGGAGCCCAGGGTTCCTGCGGGTCCTTTAAACATCTTAAAATGTATTAAATTTACTTCTATCAAATTTAAGGTCATAAACAGTCTTAAATTATACAAAGAAGTCTTAATTATGATTTCAAGACGTCTTAAATTTGGGTACAGACCAGAATTGCAATACAGCTTAATGTGGGGAAAAAGAAAGGATGTGATGTTCAGAACATGGTAATACAGTAATTATCAAAGTGGGAAGTGATGCCCTCTGGGGGCATTTGGCCAGGGGTGTTTTTAAACCACAGACAAGGTTTGAGAAGAAAAAAATCATTATGAAAATATAATTATATTTTCCCTAAAATGTTCTTCCTAACTTCAGGCCTTATTCTCATGTCATATATAACTGTGATGTTCTGCAAAAAAACAATTTTTAAAACACTTTTTTTTTCTTACTGGTGAAAATCTGATGGTCACATGTGATTCTGGACCACAAATCAAGTCTTATGTCGCTGGGGTATATTTGTAGCAAAAGCCAAAAATACATTGTATGGGTCAAAATTATATATTTTTTCTTTTATGGCAAACATTATTAGGATATTAAGTAAAGATCATGTTCCATGAAGATATTTTGTAAATTTCCTACCGTAAATATATCAAAACTTAATTTTTGATTAGTAATATGCATTGCTAAGAACTCAAAGTTTTCTCAATGGTTTTATTTTTCTCAATGTTTTTATGTTTTTGCACCCTTAGATTTCAGATTTTCAAATAGTTGTATCTCAGCCAAATATCATCCTTTCCTAACAGCTTATTTATTCAGCTTTCGGATGATGCATAAATCTCAATTTCGAAAAATTGACCCTTATGATTGGTTTTGTGGTCCAGGGTTACAAATCTGTTTTCTCTCAGGGACATCAGTGTAAGCTTCACAGTGAACATTACTACATCACTCTCGTCAGCGTAGTCCATATCAACAACTAAAATATATCTTGACTCCATATAGTGGTTATTTTGAGAAAATTCCAGGTATTTTGAGAGGTAGGATTATAAAAAAAATATGTCCTAATATAAAATTTAACTAAGTAGCCTACATAAAATTGCTAAATAAATCTATCTATCAGTACTTTTTTACTTAAGTACACAAAAAAAGCAAGTACTTTTGTACTTTCACTTGAGTAAAATTGAAAAAGGAGTACTTTATCTTTTACTGGAGTAATATTTTATTATACGTATCTGTACTTTTACTCAAGTACTTGATTTGAATACTTTGTCCACCACTGGTTATCATCTGCATACCTGGGGTCTCATTTATAAAACTCTCCGTAGATTTAATCCTAAAAGTGTATGTATGTACAAAAGCTAGATTTTGTGTACGCACAAAAGTTTTCAGATTTATAAAACCAAGCGCAAAAATCCCTCTATAAATCCCATTCAGGGGTAGATTGTGCGTTCATGCATCTCTACCTCGTCTCTTCCCCGAAATAACCATATATGGAGCTTGTTTTACTATGCATAACCTCATCTGCATATCATTTCCATGCATATTCCAATGTAGGTGACACCATGTTTAACACCGAGACATTAAGGAAATATGAGATGGGGACTATAATGCCATTTGTGCCATACACATAAAGTTTTATTGCTAAAAATTATCCAGTGTCCTTGTTATGTTTTATAATAAATATATGAAAATATCCATAAAAACTAAATGGTTTAAAGTTGTTCTCAGATATATTTTAGAATAGAGTTGATTTCATTCTTTTACACTGGCCAAATAGTATTTCAGTTGTTTTAAACAATTAAATGTTTGCAGTTTTGCTGATGAACATCTTTTAGCTATTTTTAGTGAAAACAGACAGGCCCATATTTATTGCAGTGTAAATAAAATTGTCTGATTCGGCTTGTCACTGACAAAGTATTTTAAAAAGAAAACGTGCAAATCTTACTGTTCCTCTTCAGGAACTCGAGCTGCGTCGGAGACGCTTTGGGGAATGCCCTCAGCGTGAACCGCTCTGAATCACGTTTGTAATCAGTCCAATGGATGGGCGAGACATCATAGGCGGGTGACGTCAGAGACCAGGAAGCTTAAAAGCAAGTGCAACGAAGCCGGCATTAGCCTTCTGTCTTCAGCAAGCGCTCTGTGTCTGTCAGTTGCTATCTGTTTGTGAGTCTTATTTAGTGTTGTTTGTCCAATGATAAGCTCCATTTGTCAAAGCTTCAATCAAGAGAAGTCTTGGGCGAGAGCAGGCAGCGTTCAGGCTGTGTGTTTTCCCTGCCCGCAAAGAAAAAGGGTAGGGACACACGCAGTTTGTGTGTTGTCTGCTTGAGAGTGAAGCGCGCAGAATCAACTCTCAAGGGAGTTGACGGCTGCGATGCGAGCATTTCGCTTCACTCTCAGAAGGCTCTCTTTGAGGAGGGAGCCTTCACTGGCATTTCTTGCGGTGCCAGCCCCACTTTTGCCGAGGTGGAGCGGTGGTTGCACTCGCGGGTTTCGCTTTCGGATCCGCTGGAAGGAATGTAGACGGGCAAGTCCCTGTCTTCTTCCTTAACCACCAGATCCAGCGCCCACTCTCAGGGTTTTGGAAACCCGCGTTTGCGGTACTTTCTCCCCGGTGAGAGGGCGCGACACTCTTCCTGTCTTTCTCTGAGGAGATTGATGTGGAAGGCATCGATGAGCTCGCCAGTTGCACAAGCATCAGTTACACAAGCATCAGTTACACAAGCATATTATGCCTGATATTATGATGAGCAGCTTTAATGAGGAGTGGAGCTCGCGCAGTCGGCTATGGGGGGCTGATTGTGCTTTTCTCGCTGTTAAGCGCTCCACTCTCGCCGGGCACGCTCTGGGAAGTGTGTCCGTGCATGCGATCTCGCGGTTGCGGTTGCGGTCCCGCTGCTGCTGAGGCACGGCAGCGACCGAGATCACGGGAATCGGACATGATCTGGCGAACGGGTTGGAGACGGCTCGTCCTATCTCCACCCGTGTTCACGAGATCTAGAGCTCGTTCTCGAGGCTTGGAAGCCCGCGCTGCGGTCTCTTCCCCCTTGGATGCGGAGCTCGCTGCAGCATTCATCTTTCTCTGAGGAGATTGATGTTGTTTGTGTGACTGAGTGCCAAAAAAAAAATAAAAAAGCAGGAGCGTGCTGCCGAGGCAACGTGTTTATTTCTTGGTTTCGCTTGATGTGAATCTTTCTACACCAGACCGTGTTTACTCGTCTGGTTATTGACTACATTTAATTCTGAGGAATAAATTGAAATATTTATCTGACTATGACAGTTAGATGTACAGTGGCTCCTGGGTTGTAATTTCTCGAGTGAAAACACGTGTTTACCTCTCTTCCTCCGAGGAGGTTGAGGCGGTCAGGGGCTGCTGGGCGGAGCAGTCCCAACCCTACCGTGTTCCAGCCCCTCGCGCCGGGGATGTCACTTCTTGTACTCCGCTGATGCTAGAGTCAGAGTGGCGCTCTCAGGCCGAAGGCTTCTAGTGGAAAGCGGTTCTGCGGACCGTCATTTTCGCTGGAGAGGCTTCGTCATAACGTCCTGACGCATAAGGCTTAGGACTTTTTGAGGGCCAGCTCCCTCTGGGGAAGAGCACCGCATTACACGGTGCCCGTCTCTCCTCAGGGCCCTCAGAAGATCGATCTGCCAACCCTGCCGGTGTTCCAGGGCACAGCGATCTCCGGCGAGCGCTTCTCTCAGTTACCGCCCGGAAATGTAGCAGTGCTAAGAGGCTCGCGATCTCTACGGAGGTCCCTAGAGCAGCTAGTACGGTCGTCCCCTGCCAGTCCGCCGCTTCAGGGCACCGAGCTAGTGGCTCTAGGCGCAACAGAGGCCAGTCTCGCGAGACTGGTTCCCCTACGAGGTCACATGGCGGTATGGGAGTCCCTGCCAAGTGTACTTCATGGGGTCCTGCCCCGAGCTTCCTAGCAGATGACGTGGGTCTGAGGACCATCGTTTTAGGAGACTTCAGCTATGAGAGTCCTGATGGTGTGGCTCAGGACCTCAGAGGGCAGGCCCCTCTGGGGAAGAGCGGTATACACCGCATTACACGGTGCCCGTCTCTCCTCAGTGCCCTCAGGAAATCGATCTGCCAGCCCTGCCGGTGTTCCAGGGCACAGCGGTCTCCAGCGAGCGCTTCTCTCAGTTACCGCCTGGAAACGTAGCGGTGCTAAGAGGCTCGCGACCTCTTGGGAGGTTTCCAGAGCTGCTAGTTCGTCCGTCTCCTGCCGGTGCGCCGCTTCAGTGCACTGAGCTAACTGCTCTGATGACACCAGAGATCAGTCTCGAGAGGCTGATTCCCTTAGTAGACTATTTGGCAGCGTGAAAACTACTGCCAAATGTGTCTCAGTGGGTCCTGCACACTGAAGTGAAAGGCCACAGAATCCAGTTTGGTTCTCTTCCGCCTCAATTCAATGGGGACCTTTCCACCCTGTTGGGCCCCGAGCAGGCTCTGGTAATGGAACAGAAGTAGACACTCTCCGAGGACGGAGGCCGTTGAGGTGGTCCCTCCTCCCATTGCAGAGTCCGGGTCCTACAGCCGGTACTTCACTGTTCAGAGGAAGGATGAGGTGTTGCGTCATATTTTAGATCTGCATTTTTTGAACCGCTCAGTCAGGGGACTGAAGTTCAGCACACTTGCACAGGCTAAGTCTGAGGACTGGTGTGTCACGATCTATCAGAAAGATGCACTTATCTCCATCCTTCCTCATCGGAAGTTCCTTGAGGTTTGCTTTTGGGGGCAAAAGCCTACCAATACGGTTCTTCCTCTGGCCTTGCACTCTCACCCCACATTTTCACAACTCAACCACATCGAAGATTGGTTGATATTAGCTCGATCAGAGTGGTTGGCGGTTCGGCATCGAGATGTCGTTCTCGCTCACATGAAAGAGCTGAGGTTAAGACTTAACGCCAAGAAAAGTGTGCATTCTCCAGTACAGAGAACCACTTATCTGGGCGTGGTGTGGGATTGGACCATGATCGAGTCGATGCTCACTGCAGTCGCGAGAGTGAGAGAAGGCCACTCACTCACTGTCAAGCAGTCTCGGAGATTGCTGGGTCTGATGTCAGCTGCGTCCAACGTGAATACTATTGGCCTGCTGTACATGAGATCCCTACAGAGGTGGCTCAAGACCAAGGGGTGAACCCGCTTTGCATGCTAAAGGTCACGCGGCGGTGCCTACGTGCCTTGGACATGTGGAGAAAGCTTCGGTTCTTGTCTCAGGGCCCGGTGCTGGGAGCTCCTTGTCGCCACGTGACGCTAGCGACGGACGCGTCCCTCACCGGCTGGGGTGCGATCATGAGTGGCCACCCTGCCCGCGGTCTGTGGAGTGGTCGCCATCTGACATGGCATATAAACTGCCTGGAGATGCTGGCCGTGCTTCGAGCTCCCAGACCTGAGAGATCACTATGTGTTGGTGCGCACCGACAACACAGCGGTGGTCTCTTACATCAACCACCAAGGAGGTCTGCGCTCACACCATTTGTACAAACTAGCGTACCAGATCCTTGTGTGGTCCCAGGACGAACTCCTCTTGCTTAGAGCAGTCCACATTCCTGGGCATCTAACATGGGAACAGACATCCTGTCGAGGCAGGGGCCGAGGCCCGGGGAATGGCGGCTTCACACTGAGGTGATGAAGCACAGTTGGAGAGGTAGGCCAGACTCGGGTGGATCTGTTTGCGACTCGAGAGAAGTTGCACTGTCCCCTCTGGCTTCCTCTGACTCATCCCGCTCCACTGGGGCTGGACGTCATGGTACAGATGTGGCCGAGGCTTCATCTGTACATTTTTCCCCCGATTGCTCTGCTCCCGGGAGTTCTGGAGAGAGTGCCCTGGGACGGAGTCCGGCTGCTGTTAGTAGCCCCGTTCTGGCCAGGCCGGGTATGGTTCTTGGGCCTGATTTCTCTTTTTGACGGCACTCCATGGGAGGTTCCCATCAGAAGATTTCTCCTCTCGCAGGCGGAGGGTGAGCCCCCGCATGGAGCTTAGAGGCTGGAGGTGTGGTCTCTGAGGAGGCACAACTCTTAGCTTCCGGTCTCTCAACCGAGGTTTTTGAGACTGTTCTCCAATCCAGAGCTCCCTTCATTGAGGAAACTGTATGCTTTGAAGTGGAAGCTTTTCACTTCTTGGTGCGGAGACCACCAGCTCGACCCAGTTAACTGCCCGGTTGGTACAGTGCTGGGGTTCCTGCAGGCCCTTCTCTCCGCAGGGTTGACCCACTCCACCCTGAAGGTCTATGTGGCGGCCATTGCGGCCTACCGCGCCCCTCTCGGTGGCCAGTCAGTGGGCAGACACCCTCTGGTTACACGTTTCCTCTGCGGTGCGCTGAGGCTAAGGCCTCCGGCCAGAAGAAGCTTATGCTAAGCGGTGGATCAGCATGCTATCCTAAAGCCTCGAGTCCTCTGATCTCCCCTCTCTTGGGGGTCAAGACTCACTCCTCTGAGTTTGGCCATTGGACGGGTTGTCCCCGATTACTGTCAGGGTTCTGACTCCTTCTCTTGCTTTAGCTGTGCAGTTTCCCACACTAGGCAGAGATTTGTAAGTCTGGCGGCGTGGGCATTCTCGTTCCCCAAAGCGTCTCCGACGCAGCTCGAGTTCCTAAAGAGGAACGTCTCAGGTTACACATGTAACCATGGTTCCTCGAAGAAACGAGACGCTGCGTCACAGTGCCACACTTCCGGCATCTCTGCCAGCGCTTGCTTCATCCACTTTAGGCTAATGCCGGCTTCGCCGCACTTGCTTTTAAGCTTCCTGGTCTCTGACGTCACCCGCCTATGACGTCTCGCCCATCCATTGGACTGATTACACACGTGATTCAGAGCGGTTCACGCTGAGGGCGTTCCCCAAAGTGTCTCCGACGCAGCGTCTCGTTCCTTCGAGGAACCATGGTTACAAGCGTAACCTGAGATGTTTTCTCCTAGTTATATCCTTCAAATATAGTGGTATTTTTCATTATGCTCTTGAGATGCCTTCACACGACATCAACACCATCCTTCCAGCTGCTGTTGTAAGCTATTATCATTGGTCGTATATCGGACAATGGACCATTCGACCACAATGAATCCAGCAGTGTCCACCATAATTTTAAAGTAAGTGGGCATCATTGATCATTGTTCTCGCTAAAATATTTCACATAACATGTGATCTGTAGTTTAGTTTAAAGATGAATTATTGTGCAGAATTTTTTGCCATTCTTCTCTTTAGATCATCTCAAACTCTGTCAGGTTGGCTGGGGACCATCGGTGGACAGCCATTTAAAGGTTTTTGATTGGCACCAAGTCCCAGCTCTGGCTGGGCCACTCAAGGACTTTCATAGAGTCATCCCTAAGCCTCTGCTGCATTGTCTAGGCCAGGGTTCCTCAATAGGCGACTACGGGCCACATCGGCAGATCTTTTTCCTATTTAGCACCTAAACTCTGGAATAACCTACCTAAAATTGTTTGGGAGGCAGACACACTCTCTCAGTTTAAATCTAGATGAAATACCCATCTCTTTAACCTGGCTTACACGTAACACACTAATATGCTTCTAATATCCAAATCCGTTAAGGCTGCATTAATTATGTAAACCGGAACCGGGAACACTTCCCATAACACCCAATGTACTTGCTACATCGTTAGAAGAATGGCATCGATGCTAATATTAGTCTGTTTCTCTCTTATTCCAAGGTCACCGTAGCCATCAGATCCAGTCTGTATTCAGATCATATGGTCATTGCAGTAACCAGGATCCAGTACGTATCCAGACCAGATGGTGGATTAGCACCTAGAAAGGACTTCTACAGCCCTGAAAGACCAGGACAACTAAATGAGCCCCCGATACAGTTCCCCTGTAAAGACCTTGTCTCAGACGACCACCAGGACAAGACCACAGGAACCTTTTGAGTCCTCTGCACAATGTGACATTGCTGCAGCCTGGAATTGAACTGCTGGCTTCATGTGGCCAGAGGAGAACTGGCCCCCCGACTGAGCCTGGTTTCTCCCAAGGTTTTTTCTCCATTCTGTCACCGATGGAGTTTTGGTTCCTTGCCGCTGTTGCCTCTGGCTTGCTTAGTTGGGGACACTCAATTTACAGCAATATCGTTGACTTATTTTCAAGTGATTGCAAAGATACTATTTAAACTGAACTGAGCTGAGCTGGATGATGACCACTGAATTCAATGATTAACTGCCTGTCATTTTGCATTATTGACACACTGTTTTCCTAATTAATGTTGTTCAGTTGTTTTGACACAATCTGTTTTGTTTAAAGCACTATATAAATAAAGGTGACTTGAATTGACTTGACTTTTAACAGTGAATAAAGCACATAATCATTACCTAAGATTCATATTTTGTATGTTGTTCCTGCCGTGACGTCACAGAAAATAAAAAAACATTTCTAAAATAGAATTTTGTGTCACTTATTGTCACGTGTCGCTGTCGCGGGTGGTTAGGACAAAAACTTGGAGAAAAAGATACTTTTTATCGCCTCGCGTCACATCTGGTTGGGACACACGGTGTTACAGTTTGATCCCCCGAAAAATCTAAGTATAAAAATATTAATGCTGACAGATTAGGGAAAGTGGAGAGAAGAGATCCGGTCTGGAGCTGAGCAAGAACAGTTGATTTGCATGGCAGACATGGAGATCCAGACTTTTTTGTTTGTTCATATGTTTTTAACATTCAACATATTTATATATGGCTTGGTATCGTTGGCAGAATTCGGCCCCTTAATTGAGGAACCCTGGTCTAGGCTGACCCTGGTAGGGTGATTGTCATGTTGGAAGGTGAACTTTTAGCCCAGTCTGAGGTTGTTAGCGATCTGAACCAGGTTTTCATTAAGGATATCTCTGTATTTAGCTGCATTCAGCTTTCCATCTTCTCTGATCACTTCCCCAGTCCCTGCCATGTCCCTAAGTTTGGTCACTTTGCCATCAAGCCCAGACTGATGGAGTGTCACAGTGATGTTGTTGCTTCTGTAAGTTTCTCCCATCTCCATATAAGATCATGGAGCTCAACCAGAGTGACCATCAGTGTCTTGGTCACCTCTCTAATCAAGACCCTTATCCTTTGATTGCTCAGTTTGGCCAGGAGGCTAGATCTAGGAAGAGTCCTGACCAATCACAGCAATGAGGGCTCACGGAAAGGAGGGGTTTAGAGATACTGATTCTTTGAACTGCTTTGCGCAAGTTGTTTATGAATCATTTAGATATGAGGTAAAATTAAATTATTTTCTGAGAAAACAAACATGTTTTTTGAACTTGCATGGATGTAAACCTGTTTTAGGAGACTCATAAAACAATCTTAGCAACCTTAAAAATGGCATAATAGGGACAGTTTAATATTTATTTTTCCTCTGAAACACAAAAATTGAAATTTAAATTAAATTGATATTTTATGTTTTGTGAATGGTCAACCCTTCTCCATTCTGCAAATATTGTTGCTTCTGGTTTGTCCATTGTAAATCACAGAAAGTCTACAAAATATATTGTCTCCCAAAAACTTTTTTTTTTTTTTTCTCGAGTCCGTAACACCTGTGTATTTCCCAAATCCAAAATAGCCTATAAAACACGTTCATAGAGGGATACTTTTCTGATGTCTGTCGTCTACTTGGGATTTAGAAAAAACATAAAGAAATGGTTCTTGGTAATGAATACATTCTGTGAGAATTTATATTTCAGGTTTTGACTGTGAATGTCACGTCCTTAACGCTGGAATTGCCCAATAATTAAACTAAAAATGATTAGGCCTACATGTTTCTTACTGCACTATATTTTTACATTTGTATTGCCAAAAAGACCGCAACATTGCAGTGTACAATTAAAACAGTGCAAAATTGAAAATAGTACAAAGCAGCGTAGCCTATAAATTAAGAACAAAAGTGTTTGTCTCTCTCGCAGACGCGTGTCTCTTTCATCCAGTTTCTTTGTCTCTCTCTCAGAGGTGCCTCATCTCTCCTGAGAAAAAAAACAAAAACATATTATATGTAATACTCTGTATGCCGTTGCGAAAATTGCAAAACCTTGCCTAACCAAAGAGGCATTTGTCCTAAAACAGACACTTTGCCTAAACCTGCTGATCAAGTTTGAAATGCTCATCAGAAACTCTCGATATGAAAGAACAAGAGATTCACACCTTTATGTCAACCCCCCACGATGAAGCTAACTACCCCCAAACCCCAACCTCCTCCAGGTGGACTGAATTCATTCACACTACTGGTTGCTCAGTGTAAAATGGACATGCTCGATCTAAAATTAAAAAAAAATGGTGTAACAAACCAGTGAACTGCAGAATACACACATCTGTATTAATCCTATTATATATTCTTTTATTATTTAAAAATAAAAACTCAACGTTTCCCTGTTCACACAGACAAGAAGGCAAGAGCATCCTGTTTGTTTTCTCTATTTTACATAAGCACAAAGTTTTGTTGATACTGTTTGTGCACACAAAAATAAGAGTAGACTATATACAGTTCCGAATGAAGTATTATTCTTATCTGTATGAGCAAAAATGATGGCGTAGCTTACTTGTTTCCACTGAAGAACAAAATTAAGTGAACGCGATGGCGCTTCATGCATTAAGCACGCTTCAGCTTCCACTCTCTGCACAAACGCTTAGATAACATCGCACTTTTATTTAGGTTAAATGTTTAACCTAACATTGTACTATGCTTTAAGTGTTTGATATCTACAGATTTTAAGCAAGAATGTTTGAGAATGCTAAACTGATCAAACATGATCAACTCAGCTGTCTGCTGCTATCCGCTTAGTCATCACTTAAAACAACAACAACTTGAATTTTAACAAGCAAAAATGTATGAAACATTTTTCTAAATTAATTAATTATGAAATGTTAATGTTATTTAACTTTGCAATTAAAAACAAAACTGACCTATTTTAATGGCTGCAACAGCAGCTGTGTAATTAGGAAGCAAAAAGGAGAGAAAAAAGACACGGGCTCCAGTCGGACACAGCCAAGGATACTGGTAAGCTGTCGGCCAATTTGGAAATTAATGTTGTGAATCAGGGGTTGTTTTCTAATTAAATGAGAAAATTCTTAAGTTTTATTTTGGTCTAATTATTTTTTTATTATTATAATTTTTTTTTTTTTTACATTTGTAAATTGTGACGTGAATAGTATCATGAACATGCAGCCTTGTAAAGACAGGACCAACGACCAAGGTCAGGATTTTTTGTTCAAAAACTTTAAAGGGATACTACACACCAAAATTAGAATTTTGTCATTAATCACTTACCCCCATGTCGTTCCAAACCTGTAAAAGCTCTGTTCGCTTTCGGAAAACAATTTAAGATATTTTGGATGAAAACCTGGAGGCCTGTGACTGTCCCATAGACTGCCAAGTAAATAACAGTGTCACGGTCCATAAAAGGTATGAAAGTCGTCTTCAGAATATTCCATCTGCCATCAGAAGTGCAATCTGGGTTATATTAAGCGACGGGAACAGTTTTTGTAAGTGAAAAAAAAATAAAAAAAATAAGACTTTTTACAAGAATTTGAATTTTATTTCAAAACAAAGCTAAATACATGTAGAAACAGCACATCCTTGTGGCGTGAATGACACAGAAGAGCATACACAGCACACGGTGATATGGAGAGACACAGAGAAGACCGTTGACAAAGGAATTCTTGTAAAAAGTTGTTACTTTTGTTTTCTTCGCTTACAAAAATGTTCCTGTCGCTTCATATAACCCAAATTGCACGTCTGCTGGCAGATGCAGTATTCTAAAGATGACTTTCATACCTTTTATGGATCTTAAAAATATCTTACATTGTGTTCTGAATACGAACAGAGCTTTTACAGGTTTGGAACGACATGGGGGTAAGTGATTAATGATAACATTTTAATTTTGGGGTGGAGTATCCCTTTAATACAACATAAGGAAATTGTGTAGTTTTAATGATTTTCATAATGACTATTTAATAATCATAACATGCATTAATTAAGCTTGGGGGCGTTTTTTTTTTTTTTTTGTGTGTTTTCGCCTAAATTTGACTTACCCTAATTTAAATGTTTACCCTACACACATAAAATGGAGGAAATAAAAAAAAAAAATGGTGTCATTATATAGAAAACCATTTGAACTACAAAATATGATTGTAATTCTTGATAAATAACATTATATATGTTTTAAATATTACAATAAACACACAAAAAAAACATAGGTGCTTTTAGATTTTTTTGTTTTTGTTTTCAGATTTGTTTATTTGAAAGTCTGTAATCCAGGTTCTAGAAGGGCCAGCTCTCTGCAACTTACTTTGTTTGATTCCACTAGGTGCCAATATGTGCCAGAAAAAAAGAATCTTTCAAATAACAGCTTCTAAACAGGAGTTTTTGAATTATAACCGAAGGGAGTGAAATTGTCCCTTTTTTTGCATCTAATAGTGTCTTTATAAAACCTGTTTTTGCAAAGGACACTCACAAAGCATATTGCCCCCAGAATCCTATTTTACTATGTGCCATAGCACTTTTCTTGATTATTGACTGAATTCCCAGACAGCAAGCAGTTTTGGCCCAGATCTGGCCCACATCTGGCCCGCATGGATTTCATAAGGATTTTTAAGGATGTTACAATGTTATATTATAATGTTATTGTTGTTTTATTTCCTTATTTGATCTCCGTTTACAAAACAAAATATTAATTTCAGTCAGTTTGCAAACTGTCCCCTTGCGCCACCTGGCGGTAGTTTCATGAACAACTTCAACACATGACTGACTTGCACTTAACGCCATGGCCCTGTGGCAGTGGTACACACGGTGGTAATAGGCATTTTGGTTGGCCACCTACTGTATTTCTGTGATGACCACTCACCTCTGTGTCCTTAGCCTGTGTTGTGACAAAAGACCGGACCCACAAGATTTGCCCTACACTTTGGGCATTCTCCTCACCCCTCAAGACCCAGCGAACCTACTCCTCACATGCTTTCAAGATGGCTGCCCGATTTAGGACTATGTAGAGGAGTTCCTCGACTTCTCACATCAAGTGTCCTGGGACGATGATACTCTAAAGACCGAGAATATTGATGGTATTCTGAGGTTGTCTGGATCACAGTTTACAGCAGAGGAAGCACTTCTTAAGTCTGCTCCCATTAATAGGGTTCCTGAACCTGTTCCAGTTTTCAACTCAGAACCCATTCCTGAGCCAATTGTCCCCATAACTTCTACCAGGAAAAAGAGGCGGAGAAAGGATAAGCTCGCTCCAGTGTTTGCTCGAGCCCCAGGGTTTGCTCCAGTGTGGGCTCCAGACCCCAAATCCAGCCCGAAGAGGGCTCCTCTTCCTGAGTTTAGCCCATGGAGGGTTTGTGTCCGAGTTTAGCCCAGAGAGATCTCCAGTCCCCGAGTTTTGCTCAGTGAGGGTTCCAGTCCCTGAGTTGAGGGCTCCAGTCCAGAGCTCACTCCTGTACCCGTGCCTCCAGAACGCCCTCCATAGCCCGCTTCTTGAAAGTGCCCTTCAGAGCGCCCTCATGACCCCATTTCAGCCAAGATACCCATAACCACCCAACCCCCCCCTCCCCAAACCAGATTTTTCTTTTTTGGGGAACGTAGAAAGTTTCCGGCAGTTTCTGTGCATGTTCTCTGGCGTTTCTGACTTCTGGACACTGTCAGAAACAGACTGTTTTGTGTGCGGCAGTTTTCCAGTCCGTTCACTAACGCGATAAACTCCCAGACACGGACGGAAATGTCTACTCACTCACCGGTAAATCCACGTACATCCCTGTGCATGAGAAGTAAAGTCTCTACAAAATCCAGAGTACAAGCAGCTAAATCCCCGTAAACGGACACTCATGTCTCAGTAAACGTCTATAAATTGCTGTACACTTAACCTGTTAACCTGCACCCCGACGCAGGCGTCCTCAACACCCCTGAACTCACACGTGTCAGTGTTTATGAATAGATTAAATGAAACGGGACAAATTTAATCTTGACAAACTATATATCATTATAAAGATCTAAGCCTCAAGCATCGACGACAGATCGCTGTTTTTCAATGGAAAGCTTATAAAGACTGTATTTGCTACATTTGTGTAAGCAGTACACATCAAAACATGAAGAATAAAAACGCAGTACATACCAGATTCGTCATAGTAACGAGTCATAAACACATCCACAGCTGTAAATCCCGGTTTAGTTAGGAAGGTAAGGGTCCACTGAACGACATCTCATTGAGCACGTTTAGCCCAATGGAGTAATAACGTTGTAATATGGATCATAATTCCTTTGTTTACGTTTCAGTTCTTCAGCAACAGAACTGTTTGTGTCTGTTATGGAATAACTCACAGTCAGAAACTGTGTCTTGGTAGTAAAAAAACGGCATGGTTTTGCAGCGTACAGTGTCACAAACAGAATGAGATGTTCCACCAAAAAAAAAAAAGTGAATGAAAGATAGGCGAAAGATTGAATTCTGGCGCTCTCTCGTGACGGCTCGTGTCACGCTCTGACGCACCTGTCAGCTGATGGAGGCGGAACTTATAGCAATCGCCTTTATCTTTGTTTCTTTTATTTTTCAACAGTTTTTATATATGTGAGAGTGTGTTTTATGTTGAATGTGAATGTATCTGCATGATTACCATCTGTTTGAGTGCAAATCAGCGCAAATCAGCGCTGTACCTTGATTAGCTTCAGGTCTGTTTAATTAGGGCTGGAGCGAAACTCTGCAGGACAGTAGCCCTCCAGGACTGAGTTTGCCCATCTGTGCCCCAGCAGAATATGCAATCATTTTAATAAAATCAGAGGGATCATAATGTATGCTATTTTTATTTAGTGCTGTCATGAATAAGCAATTTTACATAATAGATATTTACATACTGATTTTATAAAAATGAAAATGTATAATTTATAAAAATGTTCAAAGGTTTACATACACTGGATGACCCACAGCTGTTTTTTATGTTTTGGGATAGTTTTTCATGAGTCCAAAGCAGTTGAACTGCCTGCTGTTCTTCAGAAAAATCCTCAAAGTCCCGCAAATTCTTTGGTTTTCCAGGATCTTCTGCATATTTGGCCCCTGTCCGACAATGAGTAATAATTTTGAGATCCATCTCTTCACTCTGAGGAAAAATGAAGGACTCATACACAACTATTATAAAAGGTGAAAACATTATTCACTGATACTCCAGAAGGAAACACAATGCATTAAGAATTGGGGGTGTACATTTTGAACAGGATGATAAGTAAATTTTTCTTGTTTTGTTTAAAGATCAGATCTCTTCATTGGTACTGCCCTTCAGAAGCTACATACTTTTTTAATACTGATTTTCAGAAAAAATGACTAGTTTTCCCTGATCATCCAATTCAAGTAGTTCACACCCCGTCTCTCTTAATAAATTGTGTTGCTTTCTTGAAAATCAATAAATGTATACTTATGTATGAGTCCCTCAATTGTCCTCAGTGTAAAAAAATAGATCTGAAATCATACAGTCATTGCTGGAAAGGGCTCAAATATGCAAAAGATGCTGGAAAACCAGAGAAAGTGAAGGATCTGGAGGATTTTTCTGAAGAAAAATACACAAAAAACATGAACCACTATTTATTTTTATTTAATCAGCTATAATTCTGACTAGCAGACTAAATGTAATTAAATTATATTTAATTTCATTGAAATATCAATACCCCATCATCCTCTGCCATGTCCTTTCTATTTATCATGTGGAAACTGTAACCGCTGGTTCAAAGGGTTCATATTTTCACAGTCCTTCAGATGAATAGTAGGAACTGGGAACAGAGGATCCTGTAAAAATATAATAAAACACACTTTCTATAAATACATTGTACAGTTTTCATTGTTTAGACACAAGTTAAAAATGATGAAACATAACATGATAATACAAATGTAATGAAAACAGTTGGTTATTTTGTTAGCTGAACTATACAGCAATTCACAAGGTCACATATGTATATATAATAGACAGAATGTTGTCTGGGAATGGAGGTGAGAAAAGCGGCGATATATAGACTTCCTCTGATGCTAATTGGTCGGATTAGCTGAAAATGTTTCTCCTAAACTTTGTTAAAATAAACTTGTTTAATAATTGGGGGAAAGACAAAAACAAAGCTAGTCAAAGTGATTTAGTAACTGAATAAAAGGTAACTTTAGGAATAGAATGGTATTCAAAAACTGTGTTCAAGTTACCTGATTGATGACTGTTCTTTAAAGACCAGCAGTTTTCCAAAAGAATGGCAACATTTGCTATCTGACCTAAAAACATTAAATATATATACACATTAAAATATATACATTAAATCACATCATGATAAAACAAAATACATTGTAGATTTCTAAAAATTAAAACTAGAACACTGACATGAACAAAACAAGTGAAATTTACGCTACACTTTGAAAATTATAATATATTAACAAATGAAGACACACCATTTCTCCTCCAAGGCTGTCTCCGGTGAATCAGAAGTCAACTGCAGTGTTTGGAGCCTCTGAAATCAGATGAGCAGAATGTGTCTGCAGATTTTGTCAATGGGGAATATGTTACCAACTAAAGCAGGCTAGCTAAACTAACATTAATTAATAAACATGTATATTGTACTAAAAGCTAACTTTTAAAAATTTTAACATTATGTAGCAGTTGCTAACTAAGTTACCAGTTAGCAGTTTATCAAGATATCTAGACTAATTGTACAACATAAACTCACTCAAATATATCCATTACAACACTTAACATTAAGCTTTGGTAAATAGCTTATTTAAAATGTTTCTGTAAATTCTTCCTTTCTTCTGATATAAATCTCTCTGGACGCTGTGACTGCGCGCTGACTGAAGGCTGCTGAAGCGGGAACAAACGGCTCAAAACAACACAGTTTGAGAGAAATAATACAACACTGAGATACAGCACTACCGCGAATAGTGTGGATATTATTTTACCAATCTCACTCAAATTTTGCGATTCTGTTCAAAAGACTCGTTTAGATACATTCAGTTCAGATTAATTTAAACTAGCCTACAGATTTAATGACTGGACTATTAATTTTTAACCGATAAACATCGCGAAAAAACAAGAAAGCAATTGCTCCCTTAATTACGACATTAACCATGGTACATTACAAAAAATAAAAATAAATAAAAACATGATTATTGTATTCACCATGGTAACCATAAATTAACCATGGTACACTAACCATAGTTTTACGTGGTAGCCTATTTGTAGTAACACTGCTGTTTTACAAATGGCAGCCAAACTGCTAAAAAACATAGTATACACTTTTACTATTATAAAACCATGGTTCATTTTTATGAGGGCTGGTGTACTGGAAATCTCTGAACACGTCTAGTGTGTGCAATCAGAAATATCCTGTATCCGAAAATCTCTGTGCAATCTCAAGTGTATGGTCTTGTGCGGGACTCAGCACACTTGCCTGGGAAATGTTTGTACACGGGTCGTACACCTTAAGTTTCACTGAAATTTCCCATGTCAGATTTATCCCAGAAATACCTCTGTGTTGACCACTTACCTCTGTGTCCCTAGCCTGTGACCCTTGTATTGCAACTTAGAAAATAAGACAAGTTCCACTCGGATGTGAACACCTCAGGGAAAATCATTTTAAATGTAGTCTTGTCAAAAAGAGAATAATCTGTTATCTGGTTTAGTTGAATTTAATAAAAATAAAATCCCTTTCTTAAAAACATTGTCAAACTTATTGGGTTACCTAATTCTCGTTTCATTGTGTATTGACCTCATACAGCAGGTGGCCAACTAAAATGAGCTTTTTGCCAAAGTGAGTGCCGCTGCCACCACGTATGCAAAGTGCATTTGCAGCTTTTGACTGCTGAGTTGCGCTTTAACCACAAGTTATCAAACAAGCGCATCAAAGCACATTTTCGCAAATAGCCAGATGAAAGTACAGATGAAAGTTTAGTACTTGTGAAGTTATGTGCGTTTCTTAGAACGAATTCAAGCAGGATAAATGTCAAGCCTATGAGCCAGTGCTTATATTTTCTCTAAGCTACACAGTATTACACCATATTTTAGATTTGACACATTTAATAGGTGTGCAGTATTATTTATATAATATGAATTATGTTATATTATCCAAAATAAATGGTTTACTTTACATCGGAGCATTAAAATGGTAGCCTATTTTAGTGAGCTAGGCTACATGGATTTATATGCAAAATGTAAATATTCTCACATATTAGGCCTATATTTGTCACAAATACATTTTAAATTTATATTTTAAAATTCCTTTAATAAAACAGCATGCATTTTTGTCATGCACTACTTTGTTATTTGTTACCTGTCCTTTATTTTGACAGATAACTTCTTGGGAAAAAGATATCTGTCTGTACACTGATTAAGAAATTGTTGCGTGTTTTATAAATTATTTCCTTTATTTTAGTAAAATGTGAGGCACTGTATAATTTCTCTCCCATTATTAAGGCCTAATTAAAACAAGAAACAAATAAATTAAACCTGCACGATTTAGCTAAATCATTGATTTATAAATCAATGGATTAATAAAACGTCCTCACGTTTAAACTCAAGTTATCTCATTATAATCACCAAAGTGCAAACGATGTTAAAAAAAAAGCTTCATTAATCGACAACTTCAGTGATTTTAAAGGGAGCCTTCTTTACTTGCTTTCATACAATTTAAGTAAAAAAAAAATGCAGCATTTAAATGCAGGTGTGTATCATATTCCTTAATATATCAGAGTGCAAGATTTGCACGGCACGCATGATGCTGAGTGCGACGCGCATTATTTATTCTTATATGTCTACATATTTTATCTTCATTATAAATCTTGTTTGGTATTATTTGGGATAATTGCATGTAAAAAAAAAAAAAGATTTACTTTGTAATGCATATGCAAAATGTGAAACTTCCATCTTATTTGCAGTCTATAGCATTTTATAATTATTTGTGCAATAATATTTAACTTAACCTGCTTTATGCCTTTATTATTTAATGCAAAAGAGATTCATTAAAACAAGTTTATGAGTCATGTATCCATTTAATCTTGATCAAAAACAACGAATGATCAATGATTTGGAGAGGCATCAGCCGTTAGATAATTTTAAAACGTCAAATAGCCTTCAATTTACAGTTTATAACTGCATCTGTCTCGGTTGTAGACTTGTGAAGATTATTTTTTAATGCGGATCCCATACTGTAACCAAAAAGAAATGTGCTCTATTATTATTCATATTCAAGTGTTTGTGCGAAAATTATTAATGCGCATGCATGACAGAGAGGCGCCCTCTCGATCACTTGATTTTTTTCCTGAAAATGAAACTTAATGAAAATGAACTTAAAATTAGGGTGCCTTACATACATGAAAAAATATATCTTCAGAAAGCTTGAAATGTAAGCATTATGTAATCTGTGAAGGTTGCATGTCTCTTTAAAGGCGCGTACAGTATACTGTGGAGAGTCAGCACTGTGAATTTCATCTTGCAGCCGACAAGAAAACATTTATTAATAAATAATTAAAATGTCTCTTTTTTTCACAATTATTAGGCTACTTTTGCCTGTGCTTTGTGGCAAATGTAATGCATGTGCTTGAGCACATAATGTATTAAGGCTCATTATGGATTATAGATGTTAATTTAATATAAACGTGCGATTAGTCGAATAATGACTAGTGTAACTAGTGTAGGCTATTCTTAATCTTTGACCTCATTACCAGAAGCAACCTGGTAACACTGCCAAGTGTTCTTTCATTGAAAAGTATGCATTTTATTTATTCACAGGCTATATGGTTGAAATAATATTTTAGTTCAAAACTTTAAGTGCCATTGTTTAAAAAAACATGCTTTATTGACTAACATTTCATAGACCTTCAGTTGTTATGCTTTAAAATTCCATGCCATTTGTAATTTCACAGTATTTTCACCTCCTAAATTACTACCCTTGTAAAGTCACATTTCTATAATGGTAAAATTTACTCAGGCTGATGGCATTTTTGTATGACTTTATTTATTTATTTATTTATTTATTTTAGAATAATTGTAGCCTACATAAATGGGTGAAGCAAAACAAATATGATTATTTCTGATAACTTTTTAACTGCAGGCAGATATAGGCCTACATTATTGTACATTACAAATATTTGGATCGTCCCTTATTCTGTCCCTTATTTTCTTAAAGAATAAACACTTATTTTCTACAATAATAACAGTTGTAGGAGATATGCGAGCGAATAATAGATTTAAAAAAGAAAAAAAGTGGGTGCTTGGTTTCCGAAATGGAAAACAATTACAGCTCGTTATCACACTGTAAAAAATTATATGATGAAAAGTCATGATAACATATTTTTAAGTTAGGCTACTTTAATTCATAGAAATAATTTAAGCAATTTAAAGCTTTTTTATGCTAGATTCAGCTTGAATCTTAATACTATTATACTGGGTTTAAAATCTCGAGTTTATAAGTTGAAACGAGTGAAAATGTCAAAGTGCATGTTAAATAGCCTAAATGAACTTGTATCTTGTATAGTAACAGAAGACCTTCATTGCGTTTTACCATGAAACCAACAATATATATATATATATATATATATATATATATACAGGTCCTTCTCAAAAAATTAGTATATTGTGGAAAAAGTTCATTATTTTCCATAATGTTATGATAAAAATTAAACTTTCATATATTTTAGATTCATTGCACACCAACTGAAATATTTCAGGTCTTTTATTGTTTTAAATACTGATGATTTTGGCATACAGCTCATGAAAACCCAAAATTCCTATCTCAAAAAATTAGCATATCATGAAAAGGTTCTCTAAACGAGCTATTAACCTAATCATCTGAATCAACTAATTAACTCTAAACACCTGCAAAAGATTCCTGAGGCTTTTAAAAACTCCCAGCCTGGTTCATTACTCAAAACCGCAATCATGGGTAAGAGGTTAACCCAGAAGGCCATCATTCTTACCCTCAAGCGAGAGGGTAAGACACAGAAAGAAATTTCTGAACGAATAGGCTGTTCCCAGAGTGCTGTATCAAGGCACCTCAGTGGGAAGTCTGTGGGAAGGAAAAAGTGTGGCAAAAAACGCTGCACAACGAGAAGAGGTGACCGGACCCTGAGGAAGATTGTGGAGAAGGACCGATTCCAGACCTTGGGGGACCTGCGGAAGCAGTGGACTGAGTCTGGAGTAGAAACATCCAGAGCCACCGTGCACAGGCGTGTGCTTTTGAACCAGAAACAGCGGCAGAAGCGCCTGACCAGAGCTACAGAGAAGCAGCACTGGACTGTTGCTCAGTGGTCCAAAGTACTTTTTTCGGATGAAAGCAAATTTTGCATGTCATTCGGAAATCAAGGTGCCAGAGTCTGGAGGAAGACTGGGGAGAAGGAAATGCCAAAATGCCTGAAGTCCAGTGTCAAGTACCCACAGTCAGTGATGGTCTGGGGTGCCATGTCAGCTGCTGGTGTTGGTCCACTGTGTTTTATCAAGGGCAGGGTCAATGCAGCTAGCTATCAGGAGATTTTGGAGCAATTCATGCTTCCATCTGCTGAAAAGCTTTATGGAGATGAAGATTTCGTTTTTCAGCACGACCTGGCACCTGCTCACAGAGCCAAAACCACTGGTAAATGGTTTACTGACCATGGTATTAATGTGCTCAATGCCTGCCAACTCTCCTGACCTGAACCCCATAGAGAATCTATGGGATATTGTGAAGAGAAAGTTAAGAGACGCAAGACCCAACACTCTGGATGAGCTTAAGGCCGCTATCGAAGCATCCTGGGCCTCCATAACACCTCAGCAGTGCCACAGGCTGATTGCCTCCATGCCACGCCGCATTGAAGCAGTCATTTCTGCAAAATGATTCCCGACCAAGTATTGAGTGCATAACTGAACATAATTATTTGAAGGTTGACTTTTTTGTATTAAAAATACTTTTCTTTTATTGGTCGGATGAAATATGCTAATTTTTTGAGATAGGAATTTTGGGTTTTCATGAGCTGTATGCCAAAATCATCAGTATTAAAACAATAAAAGACCTGAAATATTTCAGTTGGTGTGCAATGAATCTAATATATATGAAAGTTTAATTTTTATCATTACATTATGGAAAATAATGAACTTTTTCACAATATGCTAATTTTTTGAGAAGGACCTGTATATATATATATATTTTTTTAAATGAACAATTCCTGTATAAAATGGGACAGCAACCTTTATATCAAACATTTTTAAATCGTCGACACAGCTGAGCAACGCGGGAGGCAGGTTCTGCGCCAGAGCACACAAAGTGAATGTGCATGCACAGTTTTTAAGGGGGAGGGAGGCTATTTTGGTTTCTTATAGTACTTTTCAGATGCAATGAAAAAAAAAAAAAAAAACCTGGATAAAACACATACACGAAACTTGTAAATAGTTAAAAATATAGCCTAGATCAGGCCCAGACTCTGTTGCTAAGTATACTATAATGTAAATTTGTTAACCCACAGTAACAAATTTAAACCGATTAATCAACTATTTTCGTTTGCTGCATGTTTTTTAAATCACGCTAAAAATAAATTAAGTTTTTGAGAGGAAAAAAATATATGTCATGTATAAGTTGCATTTTATTACATTCAGAAATAATAATGGCAGGCCTTATGTTATAATGTATCAACAGGATATTTTTAGTTCCCCTCACTTTACAACAAATCCTTTAAATTTAACTATCAGAACAGAACATATATAATTCAAATGGATAAATACAATTGCAATATATAATAATAATATAGGCTTAGCTATAAAAATTTTAAAAAAATATATAATAATTTAAAGCGAAACATAGGGTAAGGTTGGGCTTACCTCTCTCTTTCGGGACAAGTCCAAACGTTTCCATATTCATGATGTTGCCCATTTGAAGCCTAACTATTATTCATTATGTAAAATAGGCTTTGTAGTTCACGCGTTTCAGTATCGACAGAAAAAAAAATCATAATTAGCAAAAACATGCCAAAGTGGACTGCTGCTCACGCCGAATGGCACGGTGAATGGCTGCGCTGTTTCCAATGAACATGGGGCACCAGCATGATCAAACAGCTTAAACAGATAATACTCCATTTTTGGTCACACAGTAAAAGCATAGTTAAAAACTGCAATGTGTTAGCAGTTTGAAAAATCAAGAATAATAGCAGAGTTAATAAAAATTATTCCTAAATGCTGGACCGTTCTCATTTCGCTCTGCATTTATGGAACCTGAAGGACTTTATTTTTTATTATTTATTTTTTCTACCAAGAATGAACCGAAATGAAAACATTTAGCTTTTAATCCATGTATGTATGTATATATATATATATAGACACACAGTGGATACGTAAAGTATTCAGACCCCCTTAAATTTTTCACTCTTTGTAATATTGCAGCCATTTGCTAAAATCATTTAAGTTCATTTTTTTCCTCTTTAATGTACACACAGCATCCCATATTGACAGAAAAACAAAGAATTGTTGACATTTTTGCAGATTTATTAAAAAAGAAAAACTGAAATATCACATGGTCCTAAGTATTCAGACCCTTTGCTGTGACACTCATCTATATAACTCAGGTGCTGTCCATTTCTTCTGACCATCCTTGATATGGTTCTACACCTTCATTTGAGTCCAGCTGTGTTTGATTATACTGATTGGACTTGATTAGGAAAGCCACACACCTGTCTATATAAGACCTTACAGCTCACAGTGCATGTCAGAGCAAATAAGAATCATGAGGTCCAAGGAACTGCCTGAAGAGCTCAGAGACAGAATTGTGTCAAGGTATAGATCTGGCCAAGGTTACAAAAAAAAAAAAATTCTGCTGCACTTAAGAACACAGTGGCCTCCATAATCCTTAAATGGAAGACATTTGGGATGACCAGAACCCTTCCTAGAGCTGGCCATCCGGCCAAACTGAGCTATTGGGGAGAAGAGCCTTGGTGAGAGAGGTAAAGAAGAACCCAAAGATCACTGTGGCTGAGCTCCAGAGATGCAGTCGGGAGATGGGAGAAAGTTGTAGAAAGTCAACCATCACTGCAGCCCTTCACTAGTTGGGGCTTTATGGCAGAGTTGCCCGACGGAAACCTCTCCTCAGTGCAAGACACATGAAAGCCCGCATGGAGTTTGCTAAAAAACAGAGAAATAAGATTCTCTGGTCTGATGAGACCAAGATAGAACTTTTTGGCCTTAATTCTAAGCAGTATGTGTGGAGAAAACCAGGCACTGCTCATCACCTGTCCAATACAGTCCCAACAGTGAAGCATGGTGGTGGCAGCATTATGCTGTGGGGGTGTTTTTCAGCTGCAGGGACAGGATGACTGGTTGCAATCGAGGGAAAGATGAATGCGGCCAAGTACAGGGATATCCTGGACGAAAACCTTCTCCAGAGTGCTCAGGACCCCAGACTGGGCCGAAGGTTCATCTTCCAAGAAGACAATGACCCTAAACACACAGCTAAAATAACGAAGGAGTGGCTTCACAACAACTCCGTGACTGTTCTTGAATGGCCCAGCCAGAGCCCTGACTTAAACCCAATTGAGCATCTCTGGAGAGACCTGAAAATGGCTGTCCACCAACGTTTACCATCCAACCTGACAGAACTGGAGAGGATCTGCAAGGAGGAATGGCAGAGGATCCCCAAATCCAGGTGTGAAAAACTTACTCTAAGTACTTCACACCTGTCCCCTTTTCCCTCTGATTACGTTTGCTACTTCTCCTCTCTCTTCCTCCTGTCTCTTTGTCAGATTGTTCGTTAACCACTGATAGAGATGTGTTGTTGCACTTCCTCTCTATTTAGTCCTGTTCTGTTTTGTCATGGTTTCATCTAGCTGCTAGTATTGTTTTGCTTTTGTTCTAACCTATGTCTGCTCTGTATCAGTGCTGCGCTTGATAGAGCTACTGCAGTTCCCCACTGTGCTTCATCTGTATCCGCTCCTGTGTGACCAGAGGCTAGCCACCGTCTGTGCCCGAGCTTCCTCAATGAACTCTGCCTAAGCTCGAATACAAGAGGATTTTTTCCGTTGCTGATTACTGGCCTGAGGTTTTGGCTGTTTCTGTTGTGATTTATTTTTTCAAGAATATTTGTTTATTCACCCTACTGGTGGCTGCCTCATTGACTTTTCATTAAAGAGCTTATTGACTGTCATTTCGCTATTGGGTCTTCTCTCACCTTATAACAGTACAATCTGACCATGATGGACCCAGCGAACGAGACCTTCTTCCAAGTTGCTGTCCAGCGTCAGGGTGCCTTGCTGGGCAGGCATGAAGAGGAGCTGACGGTTACGAAACGCGTGGTGGAATCTTTGGCTCAGCAGGTGTCAGATCTCACCGCGCAGCTGCATCATCTTCGTCAGGAGTCCTCCTCATCAGCTCATCTGCCCGTGTCTCCTGAACCCAGAATAAATAATCCACCGTGTTACTCGGGTGAGCCTACCCAGTGTCGTTCATTTTTGACACAATGTGAAGTAATTTTTTCTCTTCAACCCTCGACTTACGCCAGGGACCTTGCCAAGGTCGCCTTCGTGATTTCTCTCCTCACCGGACGAGCTCGTCAGTGGGGAGCGGCCAGCTGGGATGCGGAGGTGGACTTTCTGGATCGTTTTTCTCTGTTTAAGGAGGAGATGATTCGTGTGTTCGATCGCTCTGCACATGGAGCCGAGGCCTCTCGTTTGCTCTCTTCTCTCCGCCAGGGCAGGTGTTCTGCCGCTGATTTCTCAATAGAGTTTTGCACTCTTGCAACAACCTGCGGCTGGAACGAGCCAGCGCTGGTGGCCCGTTTCCTGGAGGGGCTCAACGCAGAGGTCAAGGATGAGATCCTCGCCAGGGAGGTTCCCAGTCTTCTCGATCCACTCATCGACCTCGCCATCGGAGTGGAGAAGCGTTTCCACCTGCGACAACGAGCAAGGTATACTGAGACGGGTTCCTTCTCTCCGCCCCCACCCTTTTCTTCATCTTCTATTGTTGCAGAAGCTGCTCCTGAACCCATGCAGCTGGGGGGCTTACGTAGCATCAATCTCCTTCCCGGTACTACGCCACCACGCGGTAGACTGTATTCTCTATCGATTCCTGAGCGTGAAGCTCTTGAGAATTACCTCTCAGAGGCTCTCCATGCGGGTACCATTGTTCCCTCCTCCTCTCCTGCCGGCGCAGGTTTCTTCTTTGTGAAAAAGAAGGATGGGTCCTTGCGTCCCTGTATAGATTATCGGGGGCTCAATGACATAACGGTTAAGAATAAATATACTTTGCCGCTTATGTCATCCGCTTTTGAGATCTTGCAGGGAGCCAAGTTTTTCCACAAAGTTAGACCTGCGCAATGCTTACCATTTGGTGCGCATAAAGGAGGGTGACGAGTGGAAGACCACGTTTAATACTCCTCTCGGGCACTTTGAATACCGGGTTCTTCCTTTCGGTCTCGTAAACGCTCCCGCCGTCTTTCAGGCACTTATAAACGACGTTCTCCGCGATATGCTGAATATCTTTGTCTTCGTTTACCTAGACGACATTCTGGTTTTTTCACCCTCTCTTCAGGTTCATATTCAGCACGTTCGACGCGTTCTTCAGCGCCTTTTAGAGAACCGCCTCTTCGTCAAAGCAGAGAAGTGCTCTTTTCATGCGCAATCGGTAACCTTTCTCGGGTCCGTTATTTCGGCTGAGGGGATTAGTATGGACCAAGCGGTCACTGACTGGCCTGTTCCTGACTCTCGCACTGCCCTTCAGCGATTCCTTGGCTTTGCCAATTTTTATCGTAGGTTTATTCGGAATTTTAGTCAGGTGGCAGCGCCGTTAACAGCCCTCACGTCATCTAAGTCTAGTTTCATTTGGACCGAGTCCGCCCAGAGTGCGTTCGAGCGTCTTAATTTTAATTACTCCCAACATCTCTAACCAGTTCGTTGATGCTTCAGAGGTGGGCGTCAGGCCATCCTCTCCCAACGCTCACATTCTGATGGCAAGGTGCACACATGCGCCTATTTTTCGCACCGTCTGTCGCCTCCTGAACGCAATTATGATGTCGGCGATCGCGAGCTACTCGCCATTCGTTTGGCTTTGGAGGAGTGGCGCCACTGGTTGGAGGGAGCGACGGTTCCGTTCATTGTTTGGACGGATCACCGTAACCTCGAATACATTCGTTCCGCTAAGAGACTGAACGCGCGTCAGGCTCGATGGGCTCTTTTTTTCGCCCGTTTTGAGTTTTCCATTTCTTACCGTCCCGGATCTAGAAATGTTAAACCCGACGCGCTTTCCCGTCTTTTCGATTCCTCTGTGGTTCCCCCATCCCAGGAGGCGGTTATTCCTCTGGCACGGGTGGTTGGGGCGACGATTTTGGAAATAGAGAGACTTGTTAAACGCTCGCTCACTCCTTCGTTCCGCGAGGCTGTCCTAGACATTTGCTTTTTGTTCTGGTCTCTGCTCAACGCGCGGTCCTTCAGTGGGGCCATTCCTCCAAATTGGCAGCCCATCCCGGCGTTAGAGGTACTATTGCCTTGGTAAAGCAGCGTTTCTGGTGGCCGTCCCGTGAAAGAGATGTCCGTCGTTTTGTTGTTGCTTGTGCCATTTGCGCTCAAACCAAGTCCGGCCATTCACCCCCGGCTGGTCTTTTGAGACCATTGCCCGTTCCGTCTCGCCCGTGGTCACACATAGCTTTAGATTTCATTTCTGGTCTTCCTTCGTCAGCCTGGCTAACCGTTATCCTTACAGTCGTCGATCGCTTTTCCAAAGCCGCGCACTTCATCCCTCTTTCAAAACTCCCCTCCGCCAAGGAAACAACTCAGATTATGGTCGATCACGTTTTTAAACTCCATGGTCTTCCCTCTGATATTGTTTCTGACAGGGGCCCCCAATTCGCCTCTCAGTTTTGGAGGGAATTCTGCCGTCTGATCAGGGCCTCCGCCAGTCTCTCGTCCGGGTTCCATCCCCAGACCAATGGTCAGGCCGAACGGGCCAATCAGAGTGTCGGTCGCATCCTGCGCAGTCTTGCCTTTAAGAATCCCGCGTCTTGGTCCGAGCAACTCCCCTGGGCCGAGTACGCCCATAATTCTCTCCCATCCTCTGCAACCGGTCTCTCGCCTTTCCAGGGTTGCCTTGGATACCAACCACCTTTATTTTCCTCGCAGGATTCAGATTCATGCGTTCCGTCTGTCCAAGCGTACATTAAAGTTGCAGACGTACCTGGAAGAGGGTAAGGTTTATTCACCCTACTGGTGGCTGCCTCATTGACTTTTCATTAAAGAGCTTATTGACAGTCATTTCGCTATTGAGTCTTCTCTCACCTTACAACATGCGAGTTTAAACATGTAAGAGACAAAAGACGCGAGCTCGCGCGTGCAGTGAGAAAGATTGTGCATGCGCTCACCCGAAGCGCGCAAACCCGCGCCTCAGAACACGCGCAAATATAAGCTCTCTCTGAAGTATTGTGTTTAAATGGACAAATTGAGACAAAAATTATGTCAAAATGCCCGTTTTGGTAAGTATCCTATAGCAGACATAGCCGGCTGAACGTAGGCCTACTGTACCAGTGCATTCTCTTAAAGTGACAGTCTTTATATTAATCGAACAGCAACAACAAAGAAATCACTCACTGCTCTTGATTAAAAAGCTTTTGTAACTTTAATGAGGAATAATCTTGAATTTATACAGTCCAATATGCAATGCTGTTTTACATTTGATTACTTTATTCAATTTCTGTACCTAAAAACTTATGCTAGACCTACCTAAACAAAAAAAATAAAAAATGAAACTCACTGTTTATTGTTTGTATCTTTACTCTGTTGTATATATTTGTGCTGTTGCTTGTAGTTAGATAGAATATTCTTCCTTTTTTTATTAAAAATAGTATAGGTAATCCATAAACAGAACATACCGAACTGAACCGAAAACCGTGACTCTAAAACCGTGAAACAAACCGAACTGTGAAAAAGTTGAACCGTGCCACCCCTAATATACAATGAATGTATGTTCATATTCTGGTGTTCTGTGGCCGTGGATTTGCGGGTCTTGTCTTTTTCTTGCAGGACCCTGTACGTAATAGTACTAAATTAGTTTTAATCATTTAATCACCACCACAGTGTCTTGTCTCCATTGGTAACATGCACGATTTGTGTTGATTGCAAGCGACGTTGCAGGTAGCGGAGAGTGCCAGTGAAGATTGCAAGTGACTTAATAATTTAGTTTTTTTTTTTCTTGTCTTCACCACCTGGCTACTGTTGTAAAATGTTGAGAGATTCAGTCAAAATGTAATCAATAAATACAACAAAATATTTTATTTTGTTCTATTTATTGATAACATTTTGATTGAATCTATAAAATAAAATAGAAAAAGACTGCAAGTGATGTCACTAGCGGAAGCGCAAGTGTCTGAGAGTGCAAGTCTGAGAATGCAAGTCTGAAAGTGCAAGTGCAAATATGCAGCCAGACCCTTCTCGAGTAAATGACAATTGTGATGATGATTTCCTTGAAAAATTAAGCTACAGAGAATGTTTTTTCTAGGGAACTGATGTTAATAAAAAACAACCAAATTGCACCAAATTATTCTAAAATGTATTGAAATCTATAAGGAGTTTAGAATGTTGGCCTTGCATTCTAATGTATTTTTCAAATTTGTCCAAGTGTGAGAAACTGTCCTTTTCTTTTTCTTTTCTTTTCTAAAGTTGAATGCAAGTTCATCTGGAATGTGAATGGCTTTTTTTTCAATGGCACATGGATGTTAAATTTCTTGGATGAACGTTCTATTCTAGAATGTTATGCTTTTATTAACCTGTTAACCCACACCTGGATGCCAGCACACTGAACACTCTTTGTTTGCACGTGTCAATGTTTATGAAAAGATTAAATGAAACAGGACAAAATTAATCTTTACAAACTATATATCATTATAAAGATGTAAGCCTCAAGCATTGACGATAGATCACGGTTTTTCAATGGAAAGCTTATAAGAAATGTATTTGCTAAATTTGTGTAAGCACTACACATCAAAACATGCATAATCAAAATGCAGTACATACCATATTTGTCGTAATAGCGAGTTACAAACACATCCACTGTTGTAAATCCAGGTTTAGTTAGAAAGGTAAGTGTGCACTGAACAACATCCCATAGAGCACTTTTAGTCCAACAAAACAATAATGTTGTAATATTTATTGTTATTCCTTTGTTTATGTCTCATTTCTTCGGGGAGAGTTATTGTTTGTATCCATTATGGAATAACTTGCACTCAAAAAACTGTCACAGTAGTAAAAAGCAACATGGTTTTGTAGCATACAGTGTTACAAACAGAATGAGACCATGCATTAAAAAATAAAAAAGTCAAAGATACATGGAATATTGTTTATTTGAATTCTGGTGCTCTCTCGTGACAGCTCGTGATGCATGCTGTCACGCACCTGTCATCTGATGGGGGCGTAAGTTAGCGATCAGCTTTTTGCACAGTTAATTCTTTTTTCCTATTCAACATTTTTAATTTATGTGTGCGTGTATTGTGGGGAATATAGCTGTATCTGTATAATTACCATCTGCATGACTGATAATCATTGTGTGATTACTGACTGTATGACAGCTATCAGTGTGAATGTGTCTATACGAATGGCTATTCGAGTGTGATTATAAACTATATAGCCGACCATCTGTTTGATTACCATCTGTATTACCGCATATCAACGTGTGATTACTGACTGTTTGACCAGCAATCAGTGTGAATGTTGTATGTCTGCTAATCAGAGTATTTACTATTTTTTTCTTTTTATTACTCAAATTATTCTTATTGTATTTTTCTAGTGCTCAAATAAATCTCTCATACAATGTCTAAAATTCTGTCTATTATCTTATAATTGAAAAACTATGCAGTGGTATGTATAATTACAGCCACCGTATGACCATATTATACAAAAAAACAGGTGTCAGAGCAAAGAGAAACATGGCCACGCGATAAAATGCTATTGTGAAAGTTTTCACAAATTGAGCTCGAACTAAAACAATGTTTTTGTATTCCAGCAGTCTGCGTGTTTATTGATAATAGATGTTAAACATGAAGAACGCCTTTCTTTCACATTTCTTACTGGCGGACTTACCAAGGGGTTTACGGACAAGAGCTTTGCTGTGAAAAAATTCAAAGATCAAGCTGGTAAAGATGACACCGGTTTCATTCCTCTAAGTGTCCAACTTTTGGAGCTGTAGGCATTATAAAATTAAGAGTCGCTACGAAAAAAAAAAACCCTGATTTTGGCCCGAAGGACATCGTCACCTTAATTCACAAATCAGGGAGAATAATATTCTGTATTATTTGCATGTCTATGACAGCGCACTGCGTATTTATAGCCAAAAGAAATCTGAATATCAAACCGCAAACTATCTATACTGCAGTTCAATATTTTTATTCGGAAAAAAAAGCCCTTTTGACATTTTGCCTGACGTGCTATATTAAAAAAAAAATCGCCTTCCAAGACAACTCATTATGAAGCTGCTGGACCTTCTCAGACCTGCGCTTGCCAGGCTAACGCGGTGGAAATTTGGTTTAAGCCCTGAAGTCCAGCTGCTTGCAGCGCTAAGGTTTTTTGCTACAGGGAGCTTCATCGAGGTCGTGGGAGAGGGCTACGGCCTAAGCAAGACCTCGGTGTGGAGGTGCGTCCACACTGTCACCAACGCCCTTCTGCGCCATGCAGGGGAATTTTAATTGTAAAGTACCTTACCATTAATATAAAAGTGTATTACATAATTTTTAGAAGTCGTTAAACCCATGTCAAGAAGCGGCACAAGTGGCACAATGGGATAAGGAGGGTGGATGATTAGCGAGGGATACCCCGTTCGTCTACCCGTCACAACATATCGTGTGAACATATTGCTGACAATTTGATAATTTCATTAATAGTCTATATTTTACGGATAACTTAAACTATGTTAAAATAAATGTTACTGGAATAATTTGAGGAATGTTTCATTTGCATAGAACGTGTTGTCTTTCTTAACGCCGTAATGCACCTTTGCGTGAAGTGGAAAATCGATTCCTGAGCAATCGATGCCAACTAATTCAGCACCTTCACTTGGGACAGTGCCTTTGTAATGTCGAACGTAAGAGGCAGCGTGTTAAGAAGCTTCCTGAGGGACACTTCGGGGAACACACTTAGGAACGTAAACAACTTTGGTAAGATATATCCTTCGAGTCTTCTTAGCGCGCTAAGAGTGAGCGTTATCGGGGAACTGGGCCCTGTTCGTCCAGCGAACATTTAGCGTCATTTCATATAAACTCTAAGAAAGGAAATTTTTGTGGCCACAGAAAATACTTTCATACAGTATTAATGCATCAGAGCATGTAGTGAGGATCAAAATCGTAAGGGACATTAATTAGCGAGGCAGAATCAGAAACTCATGTAATTTGTGCACAAGAGTTTTATTAACTAAACACTAATGCAAACTAGTATAAGAAACAAACAAACATACATACAATCACACTTACAGGGGAAAGGGCAAATGAGATTTGATGGATGATACCATCAGGAAAACCAGAGAATGAAGCTATGAAAAGAGTCACCTGAGTAAAACCATCAGCGCTGTTTATAATGTCTATAGCTTATACTAAACCTCTGTTTCGCTTAGTTAAATGTACAATACTTGCATTGCCTTAGCCTGGAACGAGTGTTGGGATGCAGTCTTGGATGAAAGTCTTGATGGTTTGGAGGTTTGTGGTGTTGGAGTCGTGATCACGTTCTTCCGGGTTTGAAGAGTGATAAATTCCAAAGATGTTTGGACTCAATGGTGATTGGGAGTTTCTTCCCAGTGGAAAATGAAAAAGAGATAAGAGAGACATCAGCTGAGATCCTAGGATCTTTGGTGAATGGAAAGTCAAGGCACAAGGGTCTGGCACGTGCTTATGGTGTCCTTAGAAGCGTTCTAGCTCACATCCTCATCTGTAAGACAGAATACTTAGCAGAAGAAGAAGTTGGGCAGAACTGTGCGTGAGCCTTTTAAGGTCTGAGAAGATTCACGCCTCTCAGGATAGGCTTGTCCAATGAGAAAGGCTGAAATTGGGAGGTTGGAAGTACTTGGGAGTTTTACGACCCTTTGTCTGAGAGCATGGCAATTTGCAAATGGAACTCGAGTGGGTGTTCAAGCGAAGAATATAAATTAAATATACACTCTCATAAAATATACACTCTTAGTACATAAAATATACACTCCCATTTAGATCATGAAAATACAAACTCATAGATACCAAACATTGTATAGATGAGGTTATATTAACTAGTGATCTGTCATAAGCATGCATAAAACATATACAATACACAAAAGACAATATACAAGTACAGTAACAATATACACAATGCCCTGAAGTTTATGTGTGTTCATTCAAAGAAAGGTTTCCTTATAAATTAATTAGAAAAGAGTCCCTTTTTATGGGCATTATGTGTATGTTTTAGAGAGACTTAAGTAAGAGTTGCTTTGCCCGCATTCCTTTGAGCCATAAAACTAGTGTTATTAGATAGTGTGTCTTTGGTTGCCATGGAACCAAAGGCCTGTTCTGCCTTTTTGAGGTGTTAATTGCATTTTGGGGGAAGGGTCCACAGACTCTTTGGTTAGATGAGGGGGCGTAAGATATTATTTGTTAAATATAACAAATAGTTGTGTGTCTGATTGGTCCAAATACTACACAATCCAAAACTATAGTTGTAAACATACATGGCTATATTCGTGAACAGAGAATAGCCTATCACAGTACAGTTTTGTCTAATCATTCTTACTGACATTAGGCTAGTAACATTATAACTCATATTACTTTTATATCATATTGCTGTCTATGTTATAGAACATTAAAAAAAACATCCAGACATCGTGACACATTTGGATGCTGTGAATGAAACTTCATAATTTTCACTTGATTATACATTTAGTCAGGAATTGTAGTTTGGAAAATGTATAACTAGTAAAATGTGTACAAGTTATGTGAAAACAAATACAAGTAGATTAATAAAAAAAAAAAAAAGACTTACTCATGTTTATGATCTCTGCTGGATCAAACCGCTGCATTTTTTTTCTGAGGTAATCCAAAGCTTATTCCTCTCAGCGAGGTGAATTATGGTGAATTATGTCTTATTTGTCACAGCAAGTCTTTTTCTGAGGTGAATTCTGTCTTATTCCTCTCAGTGCGAACCGAACTGTAAGACTAAAAAAACTGGAGGTACAGTCTCACTGCTTTGTTTGCTGTGATGTGGGCATTTACACACCACGCGCTTCACGTGGATGATTATAATATCTATAGCTCGCTCAGCGCATGGGTGTGGGCAGATTAGATATAATGAAGGGAGACGTGAAAGACTGGACATCTCGTTGGTTTCAAATTGATTACTTTATCACAGAATATTTGTTTTCGATAAGACTTGCTTAGTTCAAAAGTAGACATATCAAGCTTTCTATAGATATATCTCTCATGTCTCTTTGTTGAGTATTTGCTGAGTTACAGTTAATTTTAATGACGCGTTTCTAAATGACGATCACGCAGACCAAGGCAGCAGATAGTGCACCCTGTTTGTTTTCTTTATTTTATAAATGCACATAGTTTTGTTGTTATTATTTGTGTATACACATAAAAGTAGACCCTTTACAGATTTGATAGATGTATTGCTCTTAGCTGTACAATCAAAACGGAAAGTTTAAGTTCTTTTCTGTGTTATCAGGAGAAGATGCCACAAAACGCATATCTGCGTTTGTCAACCACAGAGGGTTAGCCATGTGTAATACATAAACAGAGCTGCCCTTTGGAGAAAGTCAGACCAGTTGTTCATCTGCTATGGTCCATATAAGAAGGGTCTTTCTGCAAACAAGCAGACCCTAATTAGGTGGATAGTGGATGTGATCACTACAGCTTACAAGTCCACTGATCTCCCCTTGTCGTTGGGGGTCAGGCCTCATTCCACATAAAGTATGGTGGCCTCCCACGCCTTCTTATCTGGTGTTTCCCTACATGACATTTGTAATGCTGCGGGGTGGTCCACCCCACTTACCTTCATCAGGTTCTACAACCTTGACCTTTACGCAACTCCTGACTTCTCAATTTTCTTGGCCTAGCTGTGCCTATCCACCAGTCTTGTAAGTCTGACGGCATGGGCATATTCATTTCCCAAATCGTTCTGAGATGCAGCTTGAATTCTTTAAGGGGAAAGTCTCTAGGTTACGCATGTAACCCTAGTTCCCAAAGGGAACGAGATGCTGTGTCTCGTTGCCATACTTCCTGCACCCCTGCAAGCACTTCCTTCACTTTCCAGAAGCTGCCGCTGTCTCCACTGGATTATTACTGTTACTAGTTATAACCACCTGTCACATGATTCCTTTGGATGGATTACACACGTTTTAGAGCGTGGTCACACAGAAGTGATCTCAAACGGGATGTTCAAGGAAGTGATTTCCATGTGTGATTATGTAATCTTGGGTTACGAGTTCTTGCGATGCATTTTGAAGCCAAGATGGGGTTGATTTCGACTTCACATACAAATGTTAGTAGAATAATTAAATTTGTCTTTATTTTAATGTAATACAAAATATCATCAGTGATAGAAGTATAATTTAGTTTAAAAGTTTAGTTAAAAAAAATGTTTAATAGTAAATAAGACATAATTAGACAACATTAGATTAAAACAATAATAAGAAGTAACATTTTTTGCAACAACTGATAGAATGCTGAATACTGCACATCCAAACTAACTTTTGGCTAGTAATTATCTTTGCCAAGGGAGTCCCAAACACTTATATGAGACGGTAATGCCCTACACCCTTCAAAGAACACACATCAAGGGAGTAGGGCATAGGGACAATCACTTCCATCTGGAATTCACCCATGGTCTCCAGAATGATGACACACTTCTTCACACACAATAGCATGCAATAGAGTCCCATTTCCAGCTAAATGACTCCAGATGAATGTGGCAAGGACTAAGAACCATCTGTGCCTTTGGAAACAAATCCATTGCAGCTGTGAGAGCAGACCCGTCGCTGGCTGACGAGTTAAACTCTTTCTACAGCCGCTTTGGATGCAACCAAGGCAGCGCAACTCTGCCGATCAGCGTGTCTGGTAGCAGCAGTCAGAGCAGCTATAGTCATGTAATCACCATGCCAGAGGACAAGGTTCGGAGGGCCCTAAAGCGAGTGAACGTCAGAAAAACAGCAGGTCCCGATGGGATTTCTGGCCATGTTTTGAGGTCCTGTGCTGATCAGCTCACTGTTTTGTTTACTTCTAGTCCCTTGCTACCTCCAAGGTTTCCACCTCCTTTAAAAAAATCTGTCATCATCCCTGTGCCTAAGAACAATAACCCCTCTTGCCTGAATGACTATCGTCCAGTTGCTCTCATGTCAACTTTCATGAAGATCTTTGATAAAATTATAAAGAACAACATTTGCTCCTCCATCCCTGATATTTTGGACCCTCTTCAGATCCACCCAAAAGATCTACTGAAGATGTCATCTCTCACATACTGCAATCTTCCCTCAAGCACATTGACAGCAGCAATGGGAACTATGTAAGGCTGCTATTCATCGACTATAGCTCAGCTTTCAAACCTATAGTCCCCATCAAGCTAGCTTCTAAACTCATGGACCTCGGCCTGAATTCTTCACTCTGCAATTGGATTCTTGATTTCCTCATTGGTAGACCTCAAGTGGTGAAAGTAGGCCAGTTCACCTCCAACTCTAACACCCTGAACGTAGGAGCTCCACAGGGCTGTGTCTTGAGTCCTCTGCTCTACTCTCTCTACACACATGACTGCGTGTCTTCCCACAGCTCCACATCTATTATTAAAATTTGCTGATGATACTGTGGTTCTGGGCCTCATTTCCAACAATAATGAAGCCGCATACTTGGATGAGGTAGAGAAACTCACAGCATGGTGCCAGGACAATTGTCTCTCTATGAATGTGAGTAAAACTAAAGAGCTGATTGTGGACTTCAGGAAGAGACAACATGGAACATTATACTAGATAATTTTCTTTGTTCAGAGAGTTCAGGAAAACGATGAAGAAAAATGGTGACAAATCCAGAAACCATCATGATTACATAAACAGTTAGGTGTGTGCTGCAGGTTTTTATGGCTTTGCTGTTAGTTGTTTTGTTTTTACTTTTGAAGCATACTATCGCTATTCTGAAATATGTTAATGCCACACTCCCCAATGAGTTTGTTAGTAAAACCACAGTAAATGATAATCCATATACATTACTAATCACTGTACTTTAACATGACAGTTTAAATAGTGAAGCATTGTCACAAAAGTGGTTTGGAATAAAAGATCTACAGTGAGAAAGACGGACACTGAGGCTGATTAGAATTCCTACCAGCACTAATGCAATACCCCAGGCTCCACATCTATTATTACAATTTGCTGATGATACTGTGGTTCTGGGCCTCATTTCCAACAATAATGAAGCCGCATACTTGGATGAGGTAGAGAAACTCACAGCATGGTGCCAGGACAATTGTCTCTCTATGAATGTGAGTAAAACTAAAGAGCTGATTGTGGACTTCAGGAAGAGACAGCAGCAGCCCTATACTCCTCTTATGATCAGTGGGACCCCTGTGGAGAGGGTGAGCAGCTTCAAGTACCTTGGTGTAAACATCTCTGAGGTCCTGACTTGGACTTCACACATCCAAACTTAGGTTAATAAAGCCAGACAAAGATTGTACCATCTGCGACAGCTGAGAAAATTCAGGGTTTTGCCAGCAATCCTGAAAACTTTCTATTCAGGGGCCATAGAAAGTGTATTGACTCAGTGTATCTCAGTGTGGTGTGGGAACAGCTCCAGTCAAGACTGCAAAGCCCTGCAGAGAGTTGTGCGCTTAGTTGAGTGCATCTCAGGGTCTGTTCTCCCCTCTCTGCAGGACATCTACCTCAACACTGCAAAAGCAGAGCTGTTAAAATCATTAAGGACTCTTTTCATTTTGCTGCCATCTGGTAAGTGTTTCCCTAGCCTGATGGCAAAAGCCGGGAGACTTAGGAGGAGCTTCTTCCCCCAGGCCATCATACTCCTAAACTCAAACTCAGTCTCTTAATTTGTGTTCTGAAGATGAACAAAGGTCTTACAGGTTTGGAACAACATGATTATAGTAATTCATGTAAATAATTAATGTTGTAATTAATTACAGAATTTTCATTTTTGGGTGAACTGTCCCTTTAATATTCCGCATTATTACAAGCCAAGCATATTTTAGAGATCCCTACACTTAGATGTGAGAACTCAAGCAGGTATTTGTTGACAGAATATGGAAGATAGCAATGCAGTTGAGCAATAGATGAATATAAACAGAATAAATGATGATGAATGGTGACTAATTTGAATGTCTTGTGGGTACCAGGGATCGGGGGTGACAAGGAGTGGAAGATGCGACAGGATATAAGCAGAGCACACACCTCAAACTGTATCCACATGCGAGGTATATGCTCTTGCAGTGGTGATGATGAGGTGTTACTCAAGAACAGGTGCTGTTCTTCTGGTCATTAGTAATCAGATGATTGTGAGTGCTGACTGCTGGTGACAGGGAGTTTGGTGAACCCATGACAGCTCTAAGATCCACAATTTTATATATATATATATATACAATTCTGAACTTTGACCACAATATAGCATTAAGTCTGTTTTTAAAAGTTTCAAATGACATGTTGTTTGTCTGTTTATGCAGGAAAGTGTGCAATTCTAGCCCTTTTTTTATTATTAAAGAAATGTGTTTGGATTAAAGATGTATGTTGTGTGACTTCTACAAGTTTGTATGTAATTTAACAAAAGTCATAACGGAAGGTATCAGGGCCATCCTTTGAGTAGTGCAACTGGTTTGGTCGCAATGGGCCCCGCGCTTTGAGGGGGCCCTTTGACAAATGGACTGAAAGGGTAATTCAGTAAATTCAGTAATTCAGTAAAAGCAGTAGGGCTACTCATGGAGAAAACAGATGATGTGTTGAATTTTTTCACTTAATTATTTTATTATACCAACTCACATTATAGTTACATGTATTTCATAGTCATATGATATGCTATATCATATATTACTTATGTATTATGTATAAAATTACTTGCTATTAGGATTAACTTAATCTTTCTGATGTGAATATGTGGTCACAAACAACAAATTACTGCTGTACATTATTTAAAACATTAAAATATAATGGGTGTTCTAAGGATTTCTTTTTTTAAACAATTTTTTTAAAAACTTTTTTAAACTTACATAAGCACTAAATCATTAGCATATTTAAAGAAAATCTGCATAATGAATTACAATGGTTTTTTGTTTCTTTTATAAATCACTGCATTTGTAATAAAAGTAACTCTCACATGGTGTTAACTTTACTTTTATAAATAATTTTAAATAGTCCCTGTCTTATTTCCTTGGCTTGCAAACCATATATTATGGGATTCAAGCATGGAGGAATAACATGGAACATTATACTAGATAATTTTCTTTGTTCAGAGAGTTCAGGAAAACGATGAAGAAAAATGGTGACAAATCCAGAAACCATCATGATTACATAAACAGTTAGGTGTGTGCTGCAGGTTTTTATGGCTTTGCTGTTAGTTGTTTTGTTTTTATTTTTGAAGCATACTATCGCTATTCTGAGATATGTTAATGCCACACTCCCCAATGAGGTTGTTAGTAAAACAACAGTAAATGTTAATCCATATACATTATTAATCACTGTACTTTCACATGACAGTTTAAATAGTGAAGCATTGTCACAAAAGTGGTTTGGAATAAAAGATCTACAGTGAGAAAGACGGACACTGAGGCTGATTAGAATTCCTACCAGCACTAATGCAATACCCCAGGCTCCTGCTGACAATTTAACCATCATATTATTGGTCATTATGGTTGGGTATCGCAGTGGATTGCATATGGCCAAATATCTGTCAAAGGCCATGATCATTAGAATAGTGTGGCATGTTGTTCCATATACATGTCCAAAATATGCCTGCATAACACACTCCACATATGTGATGTAACGCTCAGAGGGGTCTGTTAAAATATTCCTCATCCAGTATGGCAAAAGAATGGCTGTCCCTAATACATCATTGAGTGGCAAGTTGCAGAAAAGGATGTGCATAGGCTGGTGTAAGCTCTTTTCCAATGAGATCTGAATCAAAATCCCAATGTTAGAAACCATGATGAACATGTAAGCAATCAGAAAAAGACTGAATGCAAGATGCTTGGACTGATTTGTAACTTGCAGCCCCTCCATTAAAAGTATGCTGTATCTGAATGTCAAGTTGTCCATCTGTGACCTAAATGAAACATACAGAGCTGTGCTTTCCCAAAACCAGTGTATAAGCCTACATAGATCGTAGAGACAGAAGACTGTGGTATCTACAATCTGCTTCTGCCTATGATGTTTTTGGGAAACACAGCCCAGGCAGAACAAAGAGTCAGAACAGGACTTAATGCAACACATTTATAATATCAAATTACTACACAGGAATAAGAAATAATAGAAATAATTTGTGGTAATAAATAAATAAATATTTTCCACCCATAGTCATTCTTCTTCTTATTATTATTATTAAATGATAATGAGTTAGTAATAAAAGCAAAATCCCATCTGAATTGGTTTCCCCATTTATGCGTATATACTTACCAAGGTAGATGACTGATATATAAATTGTTGTCACTTTTGTTAATATATAGTGGCACACAGCTGTTGCATTCCCCTCAACTTGAGATTCAGTGGCAAAACCTATCTGTGTTTGAGGATTTTACTTGACTTGACTATTTTATATGCATCACAACAGCAACTGCTTTGTCATCATTACCCAAGAGGGTAACACTTTATAATGACGTTCTGTTTTAAGTTATTTATAAATTATTAGTTAATGATGAACTAATCATTTACAAAACATTACTATACTTTCATAAATGATTAATAATTAATAAGTTAACATTTTAGTTATGTTTTATTAATTCAGTTATAAGTCACTTATGAGTTATTTGTTAATGATTATTTGAATCATTTACAAAACATGACTATATGTTCATAAATGATTAATGAGTGGTATGCTAACGATTTACAAATGTGTTGTAAGTTACCTTAAAAAAAGTTTAAATCATGAAATAAATCAAAGTTTATAAGTTATTAGTTGATACATCATTTATCATTATTTATTATTTATCAAGTTGTGTATAAGGAGTCAGTTAGAGGCTCAAAGATATCTATATAATAGTAAAATATATTTGCATAAAAAATATTTATAATTTAAATATCATATAAGGGATTTGTATAGATTTGTATATCCTGTAACTGAAAGGTATACCACAACCTTTGCATATAGCAAATACATGGTAAATTTACAAACTGCAGTTTGTACATAATTTATAAAGATCTGCAAATGATCTGTAATACATTTACAAGTGATAATGAAAGGGATGCAGAAAGTGTTATAAATGACTTGTGTACATATACAAATAATTGGTAAGAGGTAAGAAAGGTCTACAAGTGATATGTAACACATTTACAAGTTATGAATAGTTTACACTTTAGATTAGGGGATGCAGAAAGCTTTGTAAATGATTTATTCATGCGTTTACACATCATCTATAACAGGTGTTGAACACTTTGTAGTGTGTACTAAGTACTGACTGGTGAGGATACAGACAGCTGTCTTCTCTGACACACATGGAGTCTTTAACTCTGTGCACCTGATGTGAGCTTCAGTGGAAGGTAAAAGCAGTTGAGAGGGTCACTTCATCACTAGATCCCACACACTCCACACAGAACACAAGTCTGTACTGATGATTGAAAGGATTTAACACAAGCCACTGGAATCACCTGACTAAGGCATTTATAAATATTTATCCACTTCAAAACAAATCAATTACTCTTTTTAAAAATAGTGCTTTAGCATACCTGCATGTCTGTGCTTTTGATTGCAGACCAGCTAACAACTTCATCAATAAATCATATACTGATCATTTACTAATGGTTTGTTCATCATTTGTTCATGATTAACAATTGTTTATTGAGATAATGATACAAAACAATTTTGACATAAATACTTCAATGATTTATAAGTGATAAATAATTTATCAACTAATAACTTATAAACCAACTACTAATGATCAGTTTGATTTATTTCATGATTTAAACTTTTTTAAGGTAACTTACAACACATTTGTAAATCGTTAGCATACCACTCATTAATCATTTATGAACATACAGTCATGTTTTGTAAATGATTCAAATAATCATTAACAAATAACTCATAAGTGACTTATAACTGAATTAATAAAACATTACTAAAATGTTTACTTATTACTTATTAATCATTTATGAAAGTATAGTCATGTTTTGTAAATGATTAGTTCATCATTAACTAATAATTTATAAATGACTTATAACAGAACGTTATTATAAAGTGTTACCGATTTTTTTACACATGTGAAAAACGTGGTTTTAACCTACAAGTTAGGTCTTTCTTTATTTTATTGGTTCAAGAGAGTTAAGTCCCGCCCGTGCCTATGTCTTATGTTTTTTTTAGTGGTTGTTGAGTGGGGTGATTGACAAAGCGGGAATGCGATATGCAAGCTATGAGAGAGATGCACTGTATGCGGTAATAGAGTGGTGAATGATCTATGAGTTTACAAGTTTAAAATCTTGAACTGTAATATTGATCGTGTGTGAAACACACGATTCATGTTTATTTGTGTTTATTGTAAGTTCGCTGTGAGTGTTTATACGACATTCCGGTATCTTTAATCGTCAGTCACGCGCACAGACTGTTCTTGAATATCCCGTACACGTTATTCATCTGAACCGGACTATTAAATGAGCGGAACATTTGAACAGAACCGATTGACCCATTAAGCAGTGTTGTTTCCTGCACGACTCGGGGGAAATTGAGGACCAGATAGCGCCCCAAATACCCGCAATATTTGGGGTTCTTCTGGCTGCGTGGGAGGAGCGTTTCCTCGGCGGACGAGAGAGAGCAAGACCGGGGAGCTGCGGGAGGCCTAATACGGAGTCCAGGATCGCGGTTTGCTTCACACATGAAATTGAGGTACCAGTGTTGATTTTGTTTAAGCTCAGGAGAGTGAAGGGGCCATTTTTCAGTTTCCCGGCCACCACAAACACAAGCTAGGATCCAGGCCTGCAACTGTGTGTGTGTGTGTGTGTGTTTGTGTTTGTGTATGTGGGCTCACAAAGTTTAATATTCTTTTACATTGTGTTTATTCACCGCACTTATTAACTTTGAATATTCAAAGTGATTTCTGACATCCACAGTGAATTTTTTTTACATTTTATTCCAAGTGAATTCACTCGTTCCTTTAATTCTGGGTGTTTTGTTACAGAGACCATTTCTGTACTCCTGTCACCTGAGATATAGCCTTTTTTGGGGTTAATTTGGTCAGATCTAAAGTCTGTGTGATTGTGTGAATCTTTGACCTTCTATTTCTGTTCTAATTAAAGGGTAACTAAACCCCTGGTCAGAGCCTGACTCCACCCACTGGCAGTATTTGAAAAATGCTGAAAAGTGGGCAGAGCACAGCGGAGATAGAGGAGACGAACCGAGGGCAGGGCTGAGCGGGTGGGGCGTGAACCTGAGACCCGCAGTAACGGATTATAGACAGCTGCTGTCAGATTCGCTAAAATGGAGAGTGACTGTAGTGACACAAGTAGCTTTGCAACAGAGCGTTCATTTGAAGTAGAGGACTTTTCTCCCCCACCTTCACCTGAAGTGGAGGATGTCGAGGTGTCTGTGGACACAGGGCCAGGGCCTGAGCCATATCAATTCGAGCCGCTGGCTCAAACTGCAGTCTTAGCTCCCTCATCGCGATCGGCATCCGACGATGCTAGCGAAGCAGCTGCTACAGTGATTTTAACGGAAATCAGTTTTTATACTGCCAAGGGGCGTGGTAGCTCGTACCAAGGGCATGGTGAGCTGGAAACTGCATACGTCACCTGCCACCGTTTACATCACGTACCACCCCAAACATCCAATAGGAAAAATCAACTGCAACAGCCACCGTTCAACCTGAAGAGGGCAGCACTCAGACGTTTTTACACCATATATTGTAGAATTAAAACACTTTATAATCAAATTTCAAAAAAGTTACTTGAATCAATGAACAGCACTAATAAAGCCCCATTCTTACAAAACATTAACTAAAAAAAGTTGGTTTAGGGTTTAGTTACTCTTTAAATTATTTATATTTTGTTATTTATCTAAGAGTTTGTGCTTGACTATTTATTATAGTATACATATAATACATTATATATATATTACATTTGAGTATAGTACATAATTATAAATAACTTTTTAAAGGAGAAGTAATTCATTTGTGACACCAGAGGGGCCTAACTTCAAACGTAGCAGAGGGGGTTGTTAATTCATTTCAGCTGCTTTGGTGTTAATAAAATTAACAACAGGTGCATTAGATGGGCAACCATTAGAAAACCCCCAATACAGGAATGGTTTTACAGGTGGAGGCCACTGACATTTTATTCCCTACTCATCTTTTCTGATTGTTTTTCACTAGTTTTGCATTTGGCTAGGGTCAGTGTCACTACTGGTAGCATGAGGCGATACCTGGACCCTACAAAGGTTGCACAGTGAGTGCAAATCAATTGCCATTGATCCAATCCTATTGGATCAAAATAGCCATTGCCAGAAGGTTTGCTGTGTCTCCCAGCACAGTCTCAAGAGCATGTAGGAGATTCCAGGAGACAGGCAGTTACTCTAGGAGAGCTGGACAGGGCAGTAAAATGTCCTTAACCCATCAGCAGGACCTGTATCTGCTCCTTTGTGTGCAAGGAGGAACAGGATGAGCACTGCCAGTGCCCTACAAATTGACCTCCAGCAGGCCACTGGTGTGAATGCCTCTGAGAAAACAATCAGAAACAGACTTCATGAGGGTGGCCTGAGGGCCTGACGTCCTCTAGTGGGCTCTGTGCTCACTGCCTTGCACCGTGTAGCTTGATTGGCATTTGCCATTGAACACCAGAGTTGGCAGGTCCGCCTCTGGCACTCTGTGCTTTTCACAGATGAGAGCAGGTCCACCCTGAGCACGTGTGACAGATGTAAAAGGGTCTGGAAAAGTGGTGGAGAATGTTATGCTGCCTGTAACATTGTTCAGCATGACCGGTTTGGTGGTAGGTCAGTGATGGTCTGGGAAGGCATATCCATGGAGGACCACAGAGACCTCTACATGCTAGACAATAGCACACTTACTGCCATTAGGTATCAGGATGGAATCCTTGGACCCGTTGTCAGACCCTATGCTGGTGCATTGGGTCCTTGTTCCTCCTGGTGCACGACAATGCCCGGCCTCATGTGGCGAGAGTATGCAGTCAGTTCCAGGAGGATGAAGGAATTGATACCATTGAATGTCCCCCACGCTCGCCTGACCTAAATCCAATAGAACACATCTGGGACACTATGTTTTGGTTCATCTGATGTCGCCAGGTTGCACCTCAGAGTGTCCAGGAGCTCAGTGATGCCCTGGTCCAGATCTGGGAGGGAATACCCCAGGACACCATCCTTCGTCTTATTAAGAGCGTGCCCTGACGTTGTCAGCCATGCATACAAGCACGTGGGGGCCATACAATACATTTTGAGTTGCTGCAATGAAATTTCAGCTTAATGGACTAGCCTGCTGCATCCTTTTTTCACTTTAATTTTGAGTGTCTTTGAATTCAGCCCTCTATAGGTTGATAATTTTCATTTCCATTAAAATAATGTGGCATCTTTTCATTCCTAACAAATTACCCAGTCCACATCAGTACAGATATCCTGCATGATATTTTTCCCCATTGAGATCTAATGTGTTTTCAAAGTTTACCTTCCAGAAGTTTAACATTATGTGTGTATATATATATATATATATATATATATATATATATATATGTTTGCTTGTACTGGAATGTGCTAAAAGACAATAAATGTATCCTTCACGGTCTGCGTGTCTGTGGAAATAAGTTGCGGACTGGCAATCGGGAGAACAAGGACAATTCCCTGTAGCCTGGGTGCCGATTTCACCTGCTATTTTAATATTATTAATGTATAATTGCCTGCCGAATGTACTAAGGTGATTTTTATCTGAATCCGCCATTCGATAATTAAAATCTAATAAATCATGAATCGCTTAGTTGTGACCGGCAATGCCTTGGCTCTGGCGTGCTCCGCCAAACGGTTTGGATCAGAGTAATCAATGTGAGAGAGCGAATGGAGTCAACTGTGGAGGCGCACAAGTGGAGCAGAGAAGCAAAACTATTGTTCAGGGTTTCGAGTGCAGGCCAGTTTCATCTGTATATATGCTATTGTAGTTTTGTCTTTGTTTACTTAGTTAAGCAGCAGCAGCCCGTTGCTCATCACCACTCACAATACTGCATAAAGGACATCATTATTATCTATTGTAATGCTATAGTTGTAATTTAGCAAAAAAAAAAGTTTAGCAGGTTTAGGGGGAGCTAGTTTAGACAACAACACATCCCTTACGAAAATTAATGAAGATTTTACTATAAATTCAAAGATAATGGTTCCTATTGTTAAACCATGGTTACCATAAATTAACCATGGTTTTTCCTACACTAACGATAGTTTAACCATGGAATTTGTAGTAAAAATAAATACAAATGGTAATCCATTTGCAAAACAAACAAAAAAACATGCTTACTGTACTTGTATTATAATAAAAGCATGGTTAATTTTTGTAAGGGAAAAATCTTGAGTATTAAAGTCACTTGAGAGAGATAGATATCAGGGCAAAATAAAGAGACTGGATAGAAAAATGGAAGTTAAGGTGCAGTTCAGGAGAGAACGTTTAATTACGTTTAATTACCTAAGGATTTAAAACTTTTTTATGTGAGGTCCATACAAAAAATAAGGTTGTCCATGTTTCAGAATTTGTTATGGTTGTATGAGTGTGAGATTTTTTTTCCCAGTCCACCCCTCGTGGAAATTAATGGCGCAGACATGCGGTTTCATTTACTACACATAGGCCTACTGAAGCTCGCAGTTTTCAGCCTCTGCTGCCTCAATATATGAGTACATGAACACACAAACATAATCTCTAGAACTGCTCTGAGTCACTTCATGAGCATTTTACTTATTTTGAGAAAACTATCGTCGTATCATATGCAAAGAGACACCAATGTTTCAGGAGTTTAGTACACAGAATATGACACATGCTTATTAGATAACCATTTTTGAGTTGATGTATATGCTTTTATTTATTATAATTTTTTAATTAAAGGGGTCATATGATGCGATTTAAATTTTTCCTTTCTCTTTGGAGTGTTACAAGCTCTTGGTACATAAAGAAGATCTGTAAAGTTGCAAAGACTAAAGCCTCAAATCCAAAGAGATATTCTTTATAAAAGTTAAGGGTCAACCACGCCTACCTGAAACAGCTAATTCTAACACGCCCCACATGTCTATGTCACAATCTGGGAAGATTTGCATAACACCACCCAAATGTTCACATATGAAAAAAGGCGTAATTTTTATTCTCACTGTAGCCATGTTGTGGAGATGTTTCATTGTGAAAGTGAAACTACTTTCTTTTGCCTTCCAAAAGAGGACGATATCCGCTTTGTCATGCCTAGAGCTGATCCTTGCCAGTCACTGAGGAAATATTTTAATTTCGTGCTGTGGATTGCCAGATCGGCTTTCACCGTGGACGAAGTGGAGTCCAGCCCGGGGTCGTGACATGTGGTTGCCGCAAGTCCGCCACCCGCTCCTTCGTCGAATCCGGCGGCCGTTCCTCACTTAAGCCCGCACTGTGTGATGCATTTTATGGAGGAGTGTTTCCTGAACCTGCAGACTAGCCTACAATGGGTCTGTGATCAAAAGCTGTTCTATAAAGTGGGGCAGTTCCAACTTTGCAAGGGCAGTCTGGCACTTCTGACTCACAGTCTGTAAGTACGTTTACATATTTAAAGAATTTTCCACTGATGATTCAAACGTGAGTTTTGACTATTGTAGAGTAGCGCTTGTTGTTTGTTGTTTCTCTGATCACAAATACAGACATTGTTTTATGTTTGCGCGGCGCAATACGCAATGCAATGCATAAAAACACAGTACAAGTCATTTTAATCAGTAATTATGTCCCCACTGGATGCAACAAATGCTTAGTTTGTAATGGGTTTTATTGGTTTTGTCTTATTTGCCGGAACACGGCATCACAGTATGTAAAAGGGCGTAACATTTCTGTCACGCGCTTGAGGTATTCAGCCAATCACAACACACTGGATAGCTGGCCAATCAGAGAACACCTTGCTTTTCAGAAAGATGAGCTTTGTAAAAATGTACACATTTCAGAAAGGTGGGGCATAGAGGAGCATGTCAATTATGTGGAAAATAATGTTTTTTGAACCTTAAACCGCATAAACACATTGCATTACACCAAATACACAAAATAATGTTATTTTTAGCAACGTCATATGGCCCCTTTAAATTTTTTTCCCCCAAACTATTGTTAAATGCAGTGTTTCCTGTAGTTATGCAAAGATTTGGTTTCAAAAACAGTATCAGTAAACAATATCTTATGATTTTAAATCTGCATTGAACTTCAGATCACTCTCAAAGTAAAAGGCAGTACTAAAGTCTGATTTTGTGGTGGATGTGTACAAATATGATCATCTTAATTCAAGTGATGAAGGATTTTGAAAGTCTGACAGTGCTGAGCACTACTGAAAGTTTAACCCTTTATGGTGTAAATGTTCGGAAATGATTAACAATTGCAAATGAACATTCATTAGAAATTTAGAAGTAGTCAATCAAAACGTAATCAAAAGTAATCAGTTACATAACTTTAATAAAGTAATCTAAAAAGTTACACTACTATTACATTTTAAATAGGATAACTTGTAATCTGTAACCTATTACATTTCCAAAGTAACCTTCCCAACACTGCTATTTACATGGCAGAATTTGCAAACGCAAAGACAGAATGCATCTCCAGAGATGAAACAGAGCTGCTCCTGTCAAGCAAATAGGTAACCTAATTCTGATACATGCAATGGCTATCAATTATGACATGTAGACATTTTTATATTCATGTAGTCTACACAATAATAATCTTTTACATTTTAATCTTTTATTGTTTCATAATTAAAAATGTTTGTGTGCTGCTGCACGACCCTTTGTGAAACCCACCCAGAGCCGCATTTTCTACTAACGCGCTCTTTAAATAACAAAAAAAATATTGCGCCATTGACTTTAGACCAGGTCTGAGTTGGTCTATGGTCTATTTTCTATGGTCTATATTCAGTTCCTCAAAATAGCAACGCGCCAAGAATGCACCTGAACACACCTCTGTTTTAGACCAGCACACCCATGAGCACACAAATGGGCGCAAATTCATTTGCTATTTAAACAACGTGGCTTAGGATGTGAAAATGAGAACTGCGTTGGGCTGAAACTAGCAAAAACACTTGCGCTCCGCCTTGCACCACATTGCGCCTGGTGTATGATAGGGCCCTTAAAGGACTGGCGCGCCATGACTGGACAAATTCTGCTGAACCACAAACAAACAAACAAACAAACAAAAAACACAACTCACTATAGCCCCCCTAAAATTTGGCCTAGCAACTCCCATTCTAGTCGAACGTTTGATTTTAGTATGAAGTACGCGCCATGTATTTCTTTGTTCACACGCCACTTTATCTGCCAGGGAATTCAACGAAGCCACAGGAAAATCCAAATAAGGAGTACAAAAGGTGAAAACCAAGGCAGACCCGCAGGCTGGGTATAAGTAACACAGGAGACCTCTGTGGCTGGAACAACCAGCAGGCTGGCGAGGCGGAGGCTTGACCGGGTTCAGGGGAGATTTGGGGATCGGAGCTCGCAGAGCGGGGAGGCCGCGGCGTTGGACAGCAGGTAAGGTTCTGTGGGGTGCAAAGGGGGTGAGCACAGAGACGAACGGGGCAGTGATAGCAGAAGACTAACCTAACCCCGACTATACAGGACGGGACAGGGACAGGACAAGACTAATTTCTTGTGCAGATGGCAACAGCTTCATTAGGAGATAACAATCTGACAAAGAGACACGAGAACGAGAGGGTAGAAGTAGCCCAGATAACAAGGCAATATGAGAAGCAGGTGGAGGGGAAATTATCTTAATGAGAAGTGAAGTCAGCTGTGACACAGAAGCGAAGAGCGGGGGGAGACAGGAGAGAGAAACCAGCAGGGGGAGACAGAGAGAGAAAAAAAGAGAGAGATATAGACAGCATCACTACAAAACCATTATATTTATATACATACAAAGACATTTTAATGTCATTACAATTTTTGATATTTTTGGTCACAGCATAATTGATTTTGATGCCATGACTTTGTAATAATTATAAAATATATATATTTTATAATAATTATAATTTATGTAAGCAAATAATACAAAATACCCCAAAAGAACTGGATAAACACAGTAGAAAGATAGATACAGAGAGAACATTCCCCTTCAAAAAATGTCATTAGCCTAAAGGCCCCGATATACTTCAAACGAAGTTCGTTTTCATTCTTCGTTTGAGGGCAAAAAGAAGTTTGAAAAGGCTGATCGACGGTATACTGTTTATACATATTAAAAAATGATTAGCAGTAGTTCAGAGTCAAGTATCATGTTTGCAATGCAAAAGAACCATTCCATTTCCATAATCAGTCCTATTGGAGTCAGTTTGTTACTATATTTTATTAGTGTTCATTTATTTTATTAAACTAGTTAAATTGTTACTCCTTTTATATTTTATGTGGTGTCAAGATTTACTTTTGATAAAAACAAAGGTTTATTATTGTATATTCGTTTGGCATTTCATTAACCCTTAAATTCGCTTATTGAAAGAACAACAACAACAGCAGTATGGTGTAACATTTATTTGAAACACATGTATTTGGTACTTGCTACCTTAGACTGCTACGTAGACAGGACACAAAGTTTCAGGACCTCAGACCAGCTCTTTGTCTTTCATGGAGGCCGGAAGAAGGGGGATGGCATCTATAAGCAGAGGATGGCCCACTGGATAGTGGATACCATCACCCTGGCTTATCAGGCACAGGGTGTGCCCTGTCCATTCAGGTTGCAAGCTCACTCTACTAGAAGTGCTGCATCCTCCTGGGCACTGGCTCGTGGTGCCTCACTGGCAGATATTTGTAGAGCTGTGGGCTGTGCGACCCCCAACACGTTTGTTAGATTCTATAGCCTTCGTGTGGAGTCGGTATCCTCCTGTGTTCTCATCTCAAATGGATAGAAGCACTGAGAGGCCCTGGCTTCAGGTCAGCTTGCTAAAACCTCTCCAGAGAATCCATATCATAGACCCTGTTGAGCTCCTCAGTCCCCTCAGCAGCCAGACATAGCAGAATGTCCGGTGCCAGGCCCTCACTCTATGAAATCGTGAGAACCGGTAGAGGGCTGGGTTCCAAATGTAGAGACCTAAGTGGATCCCATATGTGTAAAGTCCATGGTATAGCCTCAGAACTCGTGTTTCCCCGGCAGACTTCAGCCATTTCCAAAGAGGGTTATGATCATGATAATCTTCCATATGCACCTAAGCAGTTGACCATATGTGTAAGTGCTTCCGAAACCTGCTTCGGGAAGGATGGGGCTTCCGCAACGTTCCTGTCCCAAGTGGTACGGGTACGTTTTCCCAGTGTTATCCAGTCTTACTGAGTGGGTAGTGACATAGCAGCAGTAACTGGTTGGTGGTAAGCCCCAACCTACAAAAAGAAGGGGTGCAGGAGGCTTCCACAGGACACTGGAAGGGGCAGTACCTATGGCCCTTTGGTAGGGATACCAATTTGTCAGTCATCCCGTCACCACAGCTTCTGTACCACCGCTGAGCAGCCGGGTCACCAGCTCGGCTCCTCAGCGAAACCCTGAATATGCGCTGCAGCTGCTGCCTACTTATACTCACGTTGTGGTCAGCAGTAGCTGGGTGCAATAATCGCATGCCAATGTGCATTGGCTCGTTTAGTTTACACTCGAAGTGGATTGGTCTCTTTAAGCGAGATCCCAATTCGTCAGTCATCCAACATGACATAACTGTTCCCTCCTTCTGGGAACGAGGGTTACATACGTAACATTCTCCCTTCTCCAGAAACACCACACAAGACCTGCTGTTTTGGAGCTCAAGGGCCATCACTATTTGGCCCTTGTCAAAGTTACTCATATCTTTCTGCTTGCCCATTTTTCTTGCTTCCAACACTTTAAATTTAAGAATTGACTGTATTTGCTGCCTAATACATCCCACCCCTTGACAGGTCATTATAACGTTATAATGGCATTGACACACTGTAAAGTTCTGCCGTCTTGTGCATTTGGTATCTGGTATTTTTAACCAAAGTAATATTACAGCAACCAAAACCTCATTATGTTTGGTGATTTTAACTAAACTACCATCAGCAGAGCCATCGTGTTATGATTATGTTTGGAAAGTTACTTTGCAGAGTGAGCTCTTTAAGGGCTCTTTAAGGGATGCCATGTCTATTTATTATAAGTGACACGTATTAAGTGTCTTTGGGCTTGGGTCATAAATGATAAAATTTCTGAAATTAATAATTAAGTGTTAAAGCTTGAATTAATAACCCGAATTTGGCTCCAATATGTTGTAGTTTGTCAATTCACCTTTTAAGCCCGAGACACACTACTGGATTTTCAGCTGTCCCAGGCGAAAGATGGGCATCGTGAAACAATCGTGGCGATTTCTGTGATCGTGGCTCCTAATCGGTGGTCCTATGTCGTACAGTGAGAGAGGCTCAAAGACAGCCGTTGTCACAGTCTTGCGACCAAAGATAGCCTACAATACAGGTCCTTCTCAAAAAATTAGCATATTGTGAAAAAGTTCATTATTTTCCATAATGTAATGATAAAAATTAAACTTTCATATATTTTAGATTCATTGCACACCAACTGAAATATTTCAGGTCTTTTATTGTTTTAATACTGATGATTAAAACAATAAAAGCATCCTGGGCCTCCATAACACCTCAGCAGTGCCACAGGCTGATTGCCTCCATGCCACGCCGCATTGAACCAGTCATTTCTGCAAAAGGATTCCCGACCAAGTATTGAGTGCATAACTGAACATAATTATTTGAAGGTTGACTTTTTTTGTATTAAAAACACTTTTCTTTTATTGGTTGGATGAAATATGCTAATTTTTTGAGATAGGAATTTTGGATTTTCATGAGCTGTACGTCAAAATCATCAGTATTAAAACAATAAAAGACCTGAAATATTTCAGTTGGTGTGCAATGAATCTAAAATAAATGAAAGTTTATTTTTTATCATTACATTATGGAAAATAATGAACTTTTTCACAATATGCTAATTTTTTGAGAAGGACCTGTAATTTTCTGGCAGTGTCAGAAATTCAGTGTGATCATCGCACAGTGTGTTTGCAGTTACGACCCATGTTTACTGACCGACCAGTAAAAATGCGACATGAAATCAACGCGACATGGTGCTAAAACATAAAACTGCTTATCTCAAGCTCTTATTCCTTCCTCTTTCGACGCTTCCACTTTTTTCAGCACACATAAAAACTACAACTGTCAAAGTGTGATTCATTAAGCTATTTTTGTTTACCACTACAGCATGCTAATGACGTTTTATTCCTCTATAGAAACGTGCATCATAGACTATGAGTCAATAGGTGTCATCATCGTACAGTCTACATGCATGTCGTACCCAAGTTTATTAGATCCATGTCGCACAGTGTGACCAACAATGATCCAATAGGATTGCTAAAATCGTGCAGTGTGTAGGAGGCTTTAGTCATGGCAAAATAATGATGCAGCAGTGCACTAGGCATGGATGGGTTTAAAGCTTAAACAAACCTGCATGACCATAGCAGCCTGGGATTATCAGAAATGGATATTATTAATAAATTAACATTTTATTTTGAATTAAGAATGACAAAAAGTGCAGAATTAAGAAATTATTATATTAACCTATATTCTACTATTATATTATAGTGTGCAATGTATAGAGAGGATTCAATAAATGTTAAAAGAATATGTACAAATATGAAATAATATAATAATAATAATAATTATTATTATTATGTTTAAGCCTACTGTAAATGTCCGATAATTATGCCATTAAAGTTTTTACTTTATGGCTGTAATATTGGTATATTATTATTATTTTATTTTTGTTAATGTTTTTTGTTTAGTCTTGTATTATTGTTTAGTTAAACATAACCTGCCTCTAGATTTGTCACCTATTCATTGATTTATGCTGCTTTTTTATTTATTTATTTATTTATTTTAGCATTTGTTTCAATGATTCAGCACAACACTGACAATTTCTTTGTGTTCTGTGTGAACATATATCACTGCACAGTGCACAGCAGAACTCCTTCCTGTGAAATTGCTTAATTATTTTGATTTTTTAAGCCAAGTGGAAAGACAGAAATGATGGTGTAATTTATTTGTAATGACACATTAAACCTTACAACTCAAAACTCTCTCACTGCACACATGGTAACTCGAACTAGCCTAGACAGTATTTATGCCAGATACTTCTCTTCTTTATCAATGCCTCTTCCTTATTACATCATCTTTGCAACCTGTATTGAGACACTGAAAATAACAAATTAGACCTAATAATCTATTTTGCATATACTATACCTGCTGTTTATGTAATAACATTTGTATATGAATTACATTACATTACCTTCATGTTTACCTACATATATATACAAAAAAATACATAAAAATATAATATTATAAAAGAGACACTATACTCTCTCTTATATACACATAAAAAAAAAAAAAAACACTATATATACACTTTTCCCTAAAAAAATAAAAAAAATCCTTTGTCTTATTTCCTTGGCTTGTAAACCATATATTATGGGATTCAAGACTGGTGGAATAACATGAAACAATACATTAGCTAGTTTCCTAGTTTCAGCATATACAGTGAAACGATGGAGGACAATTCCAACAGATCCAGAGACCAGCATGATTATATAAACAGTCAAGTGAGAGCTGCAGGTTTTTATGGCTTTGCTGTTTGTTGTTTTGTTTTTACTTTTGAAGCATACCATCGCTATTCTGAGATATGTTAATGCCACACTCCCTACTGAGGAGGCAAATAAAACTACAGTGAAAGTCAATCCATATACATTATTAATCACTGTACTTTCACAAGACAGTTTAAATAGTGAAGCGTTGTCACAAAAGTGGTTTGAAATAAATGATCTGCAGTGAGACAGGCGCAGACTGAGACTGATCAATATTGACACAAGCACTACTGCAACAACCCAGGCTCCTGCTGACAGTTTAACCACCATATTATTGCTCATTATAGTTGGGTATCGCAGTGGATTGCATATGGCCACATACCTGTCAAAGGCCATGATTATTATCACCGTGTGAGATGCTGTACTACACAAATGTGTAAAATAAGCTTGAATAACACACTCTACATATGTGATGAAGCGCTCAGAGGGGTCTGTTAAAATATCCCTCAACAAACGTGGCACAAAAACAGTGGCTCCCATTACATCATTAAATGTCAAGCTGCAGAAAAGAATGTACATAGGTTGGTGTAAACTTTTTTCCAGTGAGATCTGAATCATCATACCAGTGTTAGAGATCATAATAAATACGTAAGCAAGCAAAAGAAGGATAAACACGGGAAGGCTTGACTGAGATGTAACATTCAGTCCCTCCACTAGTAGTACACTGTATCTGAATGTCAAGTTGTCCATCTGTGACCTTAACAAAGCATACAAATAAAATAAATATAAGATATAACCATTACATATAACAGATAAAATATATCGAGTCAGAATGTAACTACTTCTGAAATGTTCCTTACCTACAAAGGTAGTTGAGTGATAGATACACAGTTGTGGTTCGCAACTTTTACACCCCTTTCCTGCCTAGTGTTACTTGTTTATCACGATATTCAAGAGCACAACCTGCTTTTCTCTGAATTGAGTTTAGTTTGCTTAAGCCATTTTAAATGTGTCAAGTTTTGTGTTGTCATCAAAAAAAAAAAAAAAAAAAAAAAATTATGATAATCTTTGCTATGATTGGTGAACTGCTAGTCCAATATGCTTGCTGATGATCACACACAAAAAAAATTGCTGTTCTAAAAAAATTACAAATTAAAATGCCACATTAATATATATATATACACAGATCCTTCTAAAAATATTAGCATATTGTGAAAAAGTTCATTATTTTCCATAATGTAATGATAAAAATTAAACTTTCATATATTTTAGATTCATTGCACACCAACTGAAATATTTCAGGTCTTTTATTGTTTTAATACTGATGATTTTGACATACAGCTCATGAAAACCCAAAATTCCTATCTCAAAAAATTAGCATATTTCATCCAACCAATAAAAGAAAAGTGTTTTTAATACAAAAAAAGTCAACCTTCAAATAATTATGTTGAGTTATGCACTCAATACTTGGTCGGGAATCCTTTTGCAGAAATGACTGCTTCAATGCGGCGTGGCATGGAGGCAATCAGCCTGTGGCACTGCTGAGGTGTTATGGAGGCCCAGGATGCTTCGATAGCGGCCTTAAGCTCATCCAGAGTGTTGGGTCTTGCGTCTCTCAACTTTCTCTTCACAATATCCCACAGATTCTCTATGGGGTTCAGGTCAGGAGAGTTGGCAGGCCAATTGAGCACAGTAATACCATGGTCAGTAAACCATTTACCAGTGGTTTTGGCACTGTGAGCGGTGCCAGGTTGTGCTGAAAAACGAAATCTTCATCTCCATAAAGCTTTTCAGCAGGTGGAAGCATGAAGTGCTCCAAAATCTCCTGATAGCTAGCTGCATTGACCCTGCCCTTGATAAAACACAGTGGACCAACACCAGCAGCTGACATGGCACCCCAGACCATCACTGACTGTGGGTACTTGACACTGGACTTCAGGCATTTTGGCATTTCCTTCTCCCCAGTCTTCCTCCAGACTCTGGCACCTTGATTTCCGAATGACATGCAAAATTTGCTTTCATCCGAAAAAAAAGTACTTTGGACCACTGAGCAACAGTCCAGTGCTGCTTCTCTGTAGCTCAGGTCAGGCGCTTCTGCCGCTGTTTCTGGTTCAAAAGCACACGCCTGTGCACGGTGGCTCTGGATGTTTCTACTCCAGACTCAGTCCACTGCTTCCGCAGGTCCCCCCAGGGTCTGGAATCGGTCCTTCTCCACAATCTTCCTCAGGGTCTGGTCACCTCTTCTCGTTGTGCAGCGTTTTTTTGTCACACTTTTTCCTTCCCACAGACTTCCCACTGAGGTGCCTTGATACAGCACTCTGGGAACAGCCTATTCGTTCAGAAATTTCTTTCTGTGTCTTACCCTCTCGCTTGAGGGTGTCAATGATGGCCTTCTGGACAGCAGTCAGGTCGGCAGTCTTACCCATGATTGCGGTTTTGAGTAATGAACCAGGCTGGGAGTTTTTAAAAAGCCTCAGGAATCTTTTGCAGGTGCTTAGAGTTAATTAGTTGATTCAGATGATTAGGTTAATAGCTCGTTTAGAGAACCTTTTCATGATATGCTAATTTTTTGAGATAGGAATTTTGGGTTTTCATGAGCTGTATGCCAAAATCATCAGTATTAAAACAATAAAAGACCTGAAATATTTCAGTTGGTGTGCAATGAATCTAAAATATATGAAAGTTTCATTTTTATTATTACATTATGGAAAATAATGAACTTTTTCACAATATGCTAATTTTTTGAGAAGGACCTGTATATATATATATATATATATATATAATATATCTATATATATATATATATATATATATATATATACAGTACAGGTCAAAAGTTTGGACACATTACTATTTTTAATGTTTCTGAAAGAAGTCTCTTATGCTCATCAAGCCTGCATTTATTTGATCAAAAATACAGAAAAAAACAGTAATATTGTGAAATATTATTACAACTTAAAATAATAGTTTTCTATTTGAATATATTTTAAAAAAATAATTTATTCCTGTGATGCAAAGCCGAATTTTCAGCATCATTACTCCAGCCTTCAGTGTCACATGTAACATCCAGTCTATCACATGATCATTTAGAAATCATTCTAATATTCTGATTTATTATGAGTGTTGGAAACAGTTCTGCTGTCTAATATATTTGATGAAAAAAAAGGTTAAAAAGAACTGCATTTATTCAAAATAAAAACAAAATGTCTAATAATATATTCTAATAATATATTTTCTTTACTATCACTTTTTATCAATTCAACACATCCTTGCTGAATAAAAGTATTGATTTTATTTAAAAAAAAAAGAAAGAAAAAAAAATTACTGACCCCAAATTACTGACCAGTAGTGTATATTGTTATTACAAAATATTTACATTTTAAAAACATAGCTTTTTTTTTACTTTTTATTCATCAAAGTATCCTAAAAAAGTATCACATGTTCTGAAAAAATATTAAGCAGCAGAACTGTTTCCAACTTTGATAATGAATCATCATATTAGAATGATTTCTAAAGGATCATGTGATAATGATCCTAAAAAATCAGCTTTGCATCACAGAAATAAATGATAATTTAAAGTATAATAAATTTAAAAACAATTATTTTAAATTGTAATAATATATCACAATATTATTTTTTTTTTCTGTATTTTTGATCAAATAAATGCAGGCTTGATGAGCAGAAGAAACTTTTCAAAAACATTAAAAATAGTAATGTTTCCAAACTTTTTACCTGTATTATATATGTGTGTGTGTGTGTATGTATAATATATATATATATATATATATATATATATATATATATATATTAATGTTGCATTTAATTTGTAATTTTTATAACATATAATGTATGTGTATGTGTATGTGTATGTGTGTGTGTGTGTGTGTTTACATATTGTTGTAACCAAACCCACTTTTGGACCCAAAAGCAAAACACAGACTAAAAATGATGCAAATAAAATTAGTTTATTCCCAAAAGTCAAGCAACACAATCCATTTCTCCTTCGGTGTTGAAGATTATTAGATGATGTGCGCTGGAAACCAAACAGGCCAGAGATATGTTGGTAGAGCAGAGAGAATGGTTTGTTGAACGGGCGTAGCAGGCAGAATGCAGGATGGATGCAGGTGGAGTGAGGTCTAAAGCACAAGAGAAACAGAATTAGAACTCCAACAAAACACATGACCCAAAACCTAGTCCAAAAGACACTGGGAGGCTTTAGCACAATACCACAGAAAATGACTGAAGACCCAGAGTTTAAATACTGGAGGCAGATGAGTTGATTGGCAGCAGGTGATTCACATTCAGCAATCAAGGCAAGATATCCACAGTGCATATCCACGCCCCGGGATACACCAACTCACAAACACACAAGCACAAATGGGAAAAAACACAATTGGCAAAAAATCAAAATCCCTGACACACACACACACACACACACACACACACACACACATATATATATATATATATATATATATATATATATATATATATATATATAATTATTTATAGCAGCAATAAAAAATTATGTAAAAATTTAGCAGCAGTAACTTTAGTAGTCTCACCCATTGGTCTGGAAGAATTTTGGCACTCTTCTTTACGACGTTGCTGTAGCTTATTGAGATTTGTGGGTATTTGTTTATGCACAGCTCTCACCACAGCATTTTAGTCAAAATGAGTTCTGGTCTTTGAATGGGCTATTGCAACACCTTGGTTCTTTACTTTTCAACTATTCTGTTGTAGATTTGCTGCTGTGCTTGAGGTCATTGTCATGTTGCATCAGCCCTCCACCAGCATGTGTTAGCAAACCTAAACCGTGCTGCCATGTTTTTTTTTTTTTGTTGTTGTTGTTGTTGTTGTTTTTTAGATAGAAGCCCTGCAAACAAGCCTGTGGTGCCCCATGACCGCACCCCCCCCACCCCCCGGAAAGGCCTCACTATGCCTACACAGGGCCCGCACTATTAATCTACAACAATAAATCGGTTTCACTATAAATACTTTTTAACTAATATAACTTAATTTTCTGGGGAAAAAAAGTTATTATATATCTGAAATGTATGCAGTCACCACATAACTAATGTCTGTATTGTACAGTAGTCAAAAGGTATTTCAAATCAATGGATTTATTAAATACAAAACATTTAATTCAGGTTAAAGCAGCTAATTTAACACTATGAACGGGACTACATATTATCTATACAAATATAAAAATACTACAAATTAACAATTAATTTGATGTGTTAATGTATTCATTGAACCTGAATCTTCCCCCGAGGTCTCTCAACTAGTCAGCAGACTGTGGTAGAGATCCTTTCGTCCACCCACTATGTCTCTTGAATTCTGCAACCACACCTTTATCTCACTCTCAACTTCAGAATCAGGAGGACTTGGCTGAAAGGGTTCATTTTCAAACAGCCTCTGAAAAGCAAATTAGCCTATATCAGGGATCCTCTAATCTGGCTCATTAAAACTGTCACCTGTAACCTGTAAAGCTGTATACGGGAAGCCTAAGTTTACTTCACTATATAACAATTAAATCCTAATTTAATCATGACAAACTATATATCATTGAAAAGGTATAAGACTCCTGAATAGTTATTTGACCTTTTGTTGTTACAAATTATGTAGGAAGAGTAATAGATTAATTTATGACAAGAGTGCACCAAGAGTCTATGACAAATCTACATCATTACAGGAGTTCTGACCTTTGTCACAAAAATAGTCTTTATTTCTTTGCCTTTTTCCCTATCACATGTTTTAGTAATCATAAGTAATATACCATTTGAAAGCGTAAAATTTCAAAATTCATGCTGTGAAAACGATTTTGAAATCGGATATTGTTATCATAGAAATGGCACTTCAAAATCTTTTAGCTGTCTCCTCTTCTTTAGAGGGGGTGTCAGAGTACAAAATGTGTTACGGTCTTTTAGAATCACAACGTTTTTATAATCTTGACAAAATACATATCGTTGAAAAAGTCCGAGTCTCAAGAATGCGCCAAATGTTTAAAAAAGTTTTTTTTTTTTTTTTTTATGCATTTCTTTCACAAATCTATAAATTTCTCTCTCAATATTTTGGATGGTTTTTGGTATAACACCTAAACAAAATTGCATATGAAACTTAAAATTTGTAACACAGCATATGTAGACATATGGCTTTAATTTTATAGCAATTTTGTATTTTTAACTATTTTTTAAATATTTACTTTATTTAAAATAAAAGAACAGTTAAGGGGTTAACCTGGTAAAAAATATTTATTTATTGTTATCCGTGTTATATTTCATCTGCAACAGCAATGTGAACATGACGAGTGGGGCGGGGCCAAGAGGCGTGGGAACGGTGCGATGCCGGTGGAGTAATTGAAGATGAGCAACACCTGCACCACTCACAGGTCTCGAGTCCCACGGAGGAGCTCCGGAAGGATAAAAGGAGGACTAACTACAGTGAAGGACGAGAGAGGACCATGCCTGGAGTTTATTTTTGTGTTTTGTTTCTGTTTGTGCGGGGCAGTCGTCCGCAAGGGGCTGTCGCACTGTTTTGTGTTTATTTTATTATTAAAGTTTTTATTTGAATGTTTGCCAGTTCCCACCTCCTTCTTCCCATGATTAGAATGTTTGTTACATTGGTGCCAAACCCCGGGAGGAAGGAGGGATACGCTGCTGAATATCCTTTGCCGCTGTGGTGAATCCGCTGTGCCATTGAGCATGGCGGAGCAGTCTGCCGCCGTGGACCCTCAAGGCGGTGGGCTGGAGTGAGTTGCTGGCGGACGGATGAACTTGCTGCCGGCCGCCTGGGATGTGGAGGGACGACTGCCGTCCATGAGTTAGTGGAGGAGTCGCCGCCGTTCGCCTGAGGCCGGAGCCTGCTGCCATCCGTCATGATGGGGAGGAGCAGGAAACAGGGGACTCCTGCCGGCTGCCCGAATCCAGTGGAGCCGTCACCATCCACCGGGCGGCAGAGAGGTGTCATGCCGTCCACCGAGGGCTATCCAGTGCCGCCGCCAGGCACCGCGGAAGAATTTACCAACCTGGTGGAGGGCCGAGCGGCAGTGTGTCTGGGAACCGGAACAATATATATATATATATTTTTTTATCTCTGTCTGTCCTCATCCTTCCATCAAAACAATGTAGATACAATAATCAAAACGTTCTCTTCTTGAGGAGAAAAGAAAGATAACAAGCAATTTCAAAGTTTAAGTTCTATCCTAGACATCTAACAACAATTTTCCCAATTATAATTACATGATTCTTTTGAAATGTTAATTCTTAGCCTACAGATTAATAATGCTAAATGTAGATCAGAAACGTAATGTCACATGTTATAGAGTTACAGTAGGTGGCCATCCAAAACGTTGGTTTTACAGCCGCTCATACCGCCGCCGCCGTGGCTGCAAAGTGCATTTGCAGCTTTTGACCGCTGAGTGGCGCTTTAATCACAAGTTTTCAAACAAGCGCATAAAAGCACATTTTCGCAAATAGACGTCAGCTTTGCCTCACCGATGTGTTATATTTGACTGCAGTCGGGGAAAATGAAAGGAAAACACTAGGCTAGTTAAAATATTTAATATTCACAGATGAAAGTTTAGTCCTTATGAAGATATGTGAGTTTCTTAGAATGAATTCAAGCAGCATAAATGTCAAGCCTGTGCCTGAGCCTGTGCTTACATTTTCTCTACACCATATTTTAGATTTGACATATTTAAACAGTGTGCAGTATTATTTATATGATATGAATTATGTTTTATATTATTCAAAAGAAATTGTGGTTTACTTTGCATCAGAGCATTAAAAGTGGTAGCCTATTGTGAGTTAGGCTTGCGTGTTTTATAAATTATTAGGGCCCAAGCACTGCAGTGCGACGACCCAATTGGAATTGTTCCGTTTCTTCTTCTTCTTCTTCTTCTTCTTCTTCTTCTTCTCTTCTTCTTCTTCTTCTTCTTCTCCGCAATGAGTCGCATTTTTGAGGACCTAAACATGCTCCAAAACTCACAAAACTTTGCACACGCATCAGAACTGGCAAAAATTCTGAAAAATCTGATATAGGTTTTTAGAAGTGGGTGTGGCAAAATGGCTCGATAGCGCCACCTATTCAATTTCAACGGAGTGCGCCTCGAGCTAAGTTTCACATACATGCATGAAAATTGATACACACGTGTAGCACACCATTATCTACAAAAAAGTCTCCTGGTACAAAATCCAACAGGAAGTAAGTTATTTTGAATTTCCTGTACGATTTTTGTGCAGTTTTTGCCATTTCCATGCCTCGTACTTTGACGAACTCCTCCTACAGTTTTAATCAGATCATCTTCAAATTTGGTGAGGGTCATCATAAGACCTTTGTGATGTTAAATTGCGAAGGTTTTGAGTTTTCGTCAAGGGGTGTGTCCCTGGACGCCTGACAAAATTTGATGTTTCGCCGTGAAACAGGAAGTTGCTGTAACTCAGGCAAGCAATGTCCGATCTGCCCCAAACTTCACATGTGTGATAGGTGTTCTGTCCTGAACAAACACTCATGACCAAATTCAGTTATAGTCATAGCGCCACCTGCTGGCAACAGGAAGTGACATGGTTAAAACTGTTATGGACTCCTAGGAACATATTAAAAAGTGTCAACAAGTGTTAAATAGGCTGGAAACATGCTAAAACATGCTAGCAACACTTAGCTAAGTGCTAAAGCATGCTACTAATGCAGTGAAAAAGGAAGTTGCTGTGACTCAGGCCAGCAATGTCCGATCTGCCCCAAACTTCAAACGTTTGACAAGAGTTCTGTCCTGAACACATCAACATGCCCGTATTCGGCTATAGTCATGGCGCCACCTATTGGCAACAGGAAGTGTCTTGTTTAACACTGTTATGGACTCCTTGCAAAATAATAAAAAACATCAACATGTGTTAAATAGGCTGGCAAAATTCTAGAAGCATGCTAAACATGCTAGAAAACATGCTAACAACATTAACTAAGTGCTAAAGCATGCTATTAATACTATGAAACAGGAAGTTGTTGTAACTCAGACAAGCAATGTCCGATCTGCCCCAAACTTCATACGTGTTATGCCCTGAACAAACACCCATTCCCAAATTTAGTTATAGACATAGCGCCACCTGCTTGTAACAGGAAGTGACATGGTTAACACTGTAATGGACTCCTAGGAACATATTAAAACGTGTCAACAAGTGTTAAATAGGCTGGCAACATGCTAGAAACATACTTATACATGCTAGTAGCACTTAGCTAAGTGCTAAAGCATGCTACTAAAGCCGTAAAAAAGGAAATTGCTGTAACTCAGGCAAGCAATGATCAATCTGCCCCAAACTTCAAACGTTTGTCAAGAGTCCTTCCCGGAACACATCAACATGCCCTTATTCGGGTTATAGTCATAGTGCCACCTACTGGCAACAGGAAGTGTCATGTTTAACACTGTTATGGACTCCTGGCAACATATTAAAAAGTGTCAGGAAGTGCTAAATACACTGGCAACATGTTAGAAACATACTAAAACGGTCTGCCCAAAGTTCTTGTGTTTGATATGGGTCCTGGCCTGAACTCATCTTTAGGCCAATATTTGTTTATAGTCATAGCGCCACCTGCTGGCAACAGGAAATTACTTCTTTTACACTAACTTAAACATGCAATGTCTGATCTGCCCGAAACTTTGCATGTTTGGTAAGAGTCCTAGCCTGAACACATTTGCATGCCGATATTCAGTTATAATCATAGTGCCACCAGTTGGCAGCAGGAAATGTGGCACAAATATTTTACCTTTTTATAAGCATATGGCCCAACGTTCGCTGTTCTGCTATGGCCACCGGTTGGTGGTGAGCCCGGGTGCGAGGGCCCTTTCATCGCTGCTTGCAGCTTTAATTTTCTTTATTTTAGTAAAACGTGAGGCACTGTATAATTTCGCTCCCATTATTTAGGCCTATTTAAAACAAGAAACGAATAAATTAAACCTGCACGATTTAGCTAAATCACTGAAACTCTAAAGAATGGACGGATTAATAAAACATCCTCACGATTAAACTCAAGTTCTCGCATTATAATCAACAAAATACAATGTAAAAAAAAAGCTTCATTAATTGACAACTTCAGTGATTTTAAATGGAGTCTTCTTTACTTGCTTTCATATAATTTAAGTAAAGTAAAAATAAATAAATAAATAAATAAATTGCAGCCGCATTTAAATGCAGGTTTGTATAATATTCCGTAAAATATCAGTTCAAGATTTGCTTGGCGCGCATAATGCTGAGTGCACGTGCAGCATTTATTCTTATTTGTCTACATATTTTATCTTCATTACAAATCTTGTTTGGTTTTATTTTGGATAATTGCATGTAAAAAAAAAAAATCTATTCATATTCAAGTGTTTGTACGAAAATTATTAATGCGCATGCATGACAGGGAGGCGCCCTCTCGATCACGTGATTTTTTCCTAATAATGAAATAACTGAAAATTGGGATGTCTCACATACATGAGAAATATATCTACAGAAAGCTTGAAATGTATTTTAAACGAAACAATTCAGAACGAAAGCATTATGTAATCTGTAAAGGTTGTATTTCTCTTTAAAGGCGCGTCCATGTGGAGAGAGTCAGCACTGTGAATTTCATCTTGCAGCCAATTATTGGGCTACTTCTGCCTGTGCTTTGTGGCAAACTTAATGCACGTGCTTGAGCGTGGAATATATTAAGGCTTATTGTGGATTATAGATGTAAATTTAATATAAACCTGCGATTAGTTGAATAATGACAAATGAACGACTAGTAACTAGAAACATCTTACGTGGGGGCAGACCTATTAAATACCCTCTAGACACCTCTGTTAAAATGTTTTAAACATTTTATATGCGTTTGCATAATTTCTGCTTTCAGAACGGTCTGTAATGGAGAGATGCCTTAACACTGATTTTTCCTCTGAAACACAAAAACGAAAATTGAAATAAAATCAATATTTTATGTTTTGAAAATGGCCAGCCCTTCTCTGCAGATGTTGTGCTTCTGGTTTGTGCATTTTAAATCACATAAAATCTACAAAATATAATGTCTCCCAAAACTTTTTTGTCACATCTGTAACGCATGTGTATTCCCAAATCTAACAAATCTCCATCACGAATACAATTCATGCCAACAGCCCGTAATATAACTGCATATTTAGCAATAATTCACATGATAAACATATTTAGCTATAGCTTGATACACATAATCTCTCCGATCAGAAGACTATAATGACGGCAATAGTCGAAATAAATCTTACAGGCTAGTCCTCAAGGAGTTTGTCTGTTCCTTTTACTGATTATTTTCGGGTTAAAGCATGATTTAAACAGATACAGCACATTCACACGTAATCGCTGTCGCAATAATGCATTCAAACAAATGTTATTTTACAGTGCTACTTCATCTGTATCTGATTTTGAATGAGCAGAAATCTGTAAGAAATGCATCGATCTGTAGGTGAAATAACTGACGAAAATGTTATTTTCATCACAAACAAAATTTGCACAGCAGAAAGCAGCAATTATACATTTTAATGCTGACAATGTTATAAGTTTGGCGTTTGGTAAGAAAAAAAGTTTGCACACAATAGCCTAAAAAGTAAATAATTAAAATAAAGGTCTTTCCAGCATTAAGGTAATAACATTACTGCTTTTTATTAATCATATTGTCTCAGTTATAAATTTGACTGGTAAATGATGAATTATATTTAAACTTGTTTTGAACAATTTCTTTGTCATTTGAATATTGATTTTAAGTAGAGAGGCAAAAAAAAAAAAAAAAAAACGATTTAAATCGTAAATCTGATTTTTTTGTGAAAAAAATCTGGGATTATTTTTAGGCCATAGGCCTATCGCCCAGCCCTAATGAGTTAAGCCAACTTCCTCTGAAATTAAGTTATAATAACTAATAAACTTTATTGCGCTATACAGTAGTCAACATTTGAAGTGGATCTTTCTTTAAGTTGTCCTAAAACCTGTTCTGCAAGTTTGATACCCTCATAAGACACTGTCCATATGAAAGAGCAAGAGATTCACACCTTTATCTCGACCCCCACAAGCTATACAGAACTACCCCAAAACCCTCAGCCCCCTCCAGCTGAACTGAACTCGGTCTGTTTTTTGGCTGTGAGGAACGGTGTGTTCTCATGTTACTGGGTTAAAGCATGCCTGCACTCACAGCAGTCCTACTCTTTTTATTCATTATTTTCTTGCAGCCCATATTATTATTTTCACAAGACCAAAATAATAACAAATTATCAATTGTTAATTAATCATTATTTTTGCGAAAATCATTGTTATTTGTGAACATAGGCGTTTGAAAAAGGCTTTAAGACCAAGCGGAATCCTCCGTCAGCTGCTCCCGCTTCACAGCGAGCGCGAGCTCTAACTGACCCAGCTTCACCGTCCGCGGTTTGATTTTACAAAATCAGTTTGAGCGAATACAACTTACTGATCATGAGCCCAACATTTAGCAAGGCAGGAAAACATTCAGTCTACCTGAAGAAAAACTAATGCTGTTAAAAAAAAAATCCTACTGTAAAAAAAAAAAAAAAAAAAAAAAAAAAAAAAAAACTGTAGGCTATACTCATTATATTGAAGTACAAATCCAAACACCAGAAGCAACCTACACTCTCAGTGTTCTTTCATTGAAAAGTATGCATTTTATTTATTCACAGGCTATATGTGTCACGGCGTGATAAAGGACAGGAGGCAAATGCAAGTAAAAATGAGGTTTATTGCAAGTAGGTGATGGTGAATGGCTTCTGGAGAATGACGCAGGGACTTCGGTGGCAGCATAGACAGGTGAGTAGATCCCCTTGAGTGCGTTGGTGGAAGTGGTGATGTCCTAGCAATCTCCTTGAGTGCGTTGGTGGAGGTGGTGATGGCAATAGATCCGGGCAATGATGGCAGTAATCCAGAGACGACCGAACAGGAAACAGAGCATGAAGCAGAAACGCTGAATGATGAACAGACATTCACCTAGCGGACCTCACACAACGATCTGACAAACAAGAGACGAAAGACCGGGCATTAAGTAGGCTGTTGTAATGAGCTGCAGCTGCCGCTGATCAGATGATCAGTGGTAACACCCACAAGAAACAATTAACATGACGTCACAACAAACCAGCAGGAGACGGTGCATTCATGAACCGTGACAATATGGTTGAAATAATATTTTAGTTGAAAACTTTAAGTGCCATTGTTTAAAAAAAATGCATCATAGAAATGTTTCATAGACCTTCAGTTGTTATGCTTTAAAATCCCATGCCATTTGTAATTTCACTGTATTTTCACCTCCTAAATTACTACCCCCAATTCTATAATGGTAAAATTTACTCATGCCGATGGCATTTTTTATGACATTATTTATTTTTATTTTTAGAATAATTGTAGCCTACATAAATGGGTGAATCAAAACAAATATAACTTTTTAACTGCAGGCAGATATAGGCCTATATTACTGTACATTACAAATTTTTGGACCGTCCCTTATTCTGTCCCTTATTTTATTAAATAATAAATACTTATTTTCTTCAAGAATAAACATTATAAATAAATAATAAAAGAAAGAACCTCTATTAGCCCTTATTTGTAGGTTGCAGGAGATATGCGAGCGATTAACAGATTTAAAAAAGAAAAAAAGTGGGTGCTTGGTTTCAGAAAACGAATACAGCTCGTAAAAAATACTATGATGAAAAGTCATGCTAACCTATTAATTCATAGAAATAATTTAAGCAATTAAAACATTTTTTATACTAGATTCAACTTGAATTTCAATACTATTAAACTGACTTTAAAATCTTAAGGAGTTTATAAGTTGAAACGGTAAAATGTCACAGTGCATGTTAAATAGCCTAAACGAACTTTTATCTTATATCGTATCTGAAGACCTTGATTGCATGTAACCATGAAACTAACAATATAATTTGACTTTTTTTTCTTTTTTTAAATGAACAATTCCTGTATAAAATGTGACAGCAACCTTTATATCAAACATTTTGAAATCGTCCACAGCTGAGCAAAGTGAGAGGCAGATCTGAAGATATATTTGTTTTGTTCACGAAGTGAATGTGTCAAAGTCATTTTTAGATGCAATGGAAAAATAAAGCTGGATAAAAACATACACGAAAACACGCTAAAAAATAAATAAAGTTTGTGAGAGTTGCATTTTATTACATTCAGAAATAATAACAGCAGGCCTAATAATGCTATAGGCTAATGTACCAACAGGATATTTTTAGTTCCCTTCACATTACAACAAATCCTTTAAATTCAACAAATTTATCAGAACAGAACAAGAATTACAAATATATCATTCTAATGGATAAATATAATTGCAGTATATAATAATATAGACTTATAAACAACTAAACAAATAATAATTAAAAATAATTTAAAGTGATGCATAAGGTAAGGTTGGGCTTATCTCTCTCATTAGGGACAAATCCAAACATGTTGCCCATGAAGCTAAACTCTTATTCATGAGGTAAAATAGGCTTTGGATTTCACACGTGTTTCAGTGTCAACGGAAAAAAAAAAATCATAATGAGCTAAAATATGCCAAAGTGGACCGCTGCTCGCGCCGCAAGGCTAGTGAACGATTGCTGTTTCCAATGAATATGTGCGCGTGAGGCTCCAGCGCTATCAAAGTCACAATTCACAATTTCTTGTCACACAGTAAAGGCAAAATTAAAAAATGCTAAGTGTTAGCAGTTTGAAAAATCAAGAATAATAACAGAGTGAATAAGAATTATTTGTAAATGCTGGACCGTTCTCATTTCACTCTGCAAATGGAACCTGAAGATTATTAGGCTATTATTATTTTTTTAACCAAGAATGAACCGAAATAAAAACATTTAGCTTTTAATCCATATATATATATGTATATATATATATGTATATATATATATATATATATATATATATGTGCCTATATATGTAATGACTGTTTAATAACAATAGCATGCATAACAGCCTTTGTGTAAAAGTCTTTCTTTAAATTTTTGATGAGTAGACTGTAGCCTAAGACCTATTTTTTAATGGCTTTTAAGGATTTTATAATGTATATTATAATGTTATTGTTGTTATACGTCTTCCGTTCATTTTACAATTACATTCAGTTCGCAATCCGTCCCTTTGCGCCACCTGGCGGTACTTTCGCGAATGATTTTAACACGCGACTGATTTGCAGTTAACGCTGCGCGGCGGTATTACCCATTTTGGTTGTCTACCTACTGTATATGTTATAGATAGATAGATAGATAGATAGATAGATAGTATGAAAAATAACTATATTTTCAACATTGTTGTTTGCTACTGTGTTTTGTTGTTTCTGTTGTTGTTGAAATAACTGCGCCATCTACACTTGGAGCTGGCGCGCGTCCAGAGAGAGAGAGAGAGAGAAAGCGCACGGAGCTGAAATGACTCGAATAAAGCACATTTGGCTTTTGATAAAAAATACTAAAGGATGCACCATTGCAAGATATTTACCATAAAAGACCCTGAACGCTTGTTATGTGATCCGCTCCGCTGTTTTGATGTGCTGCTCACTTAAAATGGTTCTGTGTTACGGCCCCCGGTCCGGATGCATGCCAGGGTGTGGATGCGGTCCGCCTTTTGAATATCAGTTATACAAGTATTTAAGGATAAAAGACTCAAGTTGCTTTTAAAATATTCACAAGTCCTTTTCCTCGAGTCAAGTCTGGAGTCATTTCAGGTCAAGTCTGAGTCAAGTCTGAAGTCTAAAAATGTGATTCGAGTCAGCCCATGTGACCTGTAAATGCAAAAAAACAAGCTTTCATTGCAGTTTTGTGATTTATTCATTTTTTGCATTGCCTGAAAAACCACCTCATGCGAGCATAATTTTTTTTTTGTGATATATGGGCGTTTTTCTTTTTTTTTCTTTTTTTTTATTGTTTTAAAAGTTTCCACCAGGCGTATTTTCAATTCACAATTTCAGTTTGCGCAATTTGAAGGGTAATGGAAGCCTAATGTTAACATTCTCCTAGTTACATTACATGGCTGCCTACACAAAACTTGCATGGGACCAAAGATAAAAAAAATTGCTCTGGGCCCGAACAGGCTGGACCACACTGGGCCATCATTGGATTAATGTGTGCAGTCCCATACTGTGGCCTACTCACAGAGAGCCCACGGTGAGTCCAAAGCTGTGAGCATCTCCTGGGCAAGCCCACACTGGGCCTGTTTAGGTTTGGTGTGCGCTGGTCCTAGTGTCAGTGTTCTGTCACTTTGGTCTAGTGTTATTCATGTTTTTTTGACAGAGCCCTGATACTCCCGTCATGTCCTGTTTTTGTGTGAGTGCGCGGCTTTGAGTATTCTCAAGCAGTGCGCTCTCATCTGCCTGCCCTGTTTCCTTGTTTCATGTTGGAGCATTAGTGTTACACAGTCTGATCTTGGGGTGAATATGCTGGGACGTCCACTCCTGGGAGGATTGGTGTCTGTTTTGAATCTCTTACACTTGTGAACAAACTTCCTTACTGTATAATGATGGACTTCAAATTGTTCTGAAATGCCCATTTTGCTTTTCCCAGATTGATGGCAGCAACAATTTCTTCTCTAAGATCATTGCTGATATCTTACCTCCTTAGCACTGTGTTACCACACACCTGAAGGCTTCAGACCATCAAACTGGCAAAACTTATGCTTTTATAGAGGTGCTCACTCTTGCTAACGATCAGTTAATCAAAAAATTTGATTTGCAAGGACATTAGATTTTAGATTTTTTTTTTATTTTTATTTTTTTATGTCCTGATATGGAAAAACATGGAATTCAATAGGGTGTCCTACATTTACATGACTGTGTGTGTGTGTGTGTGTGTGTGTGTGCGCGCACACACATACTATTTGTAACAATGCACACCTACTCTTTGTAACAATATTTTTGATATTTCCTGTAAAGTCCTGTCAGAATTAGTCTTCAGGACATATGTCTGTTTGCTTTTCTATTTAGATTTATTGGATTTTTGTTTGTTTTTTGCTTAGCTGTCATGTTTGATTTTGTAATTGCGGTTTTCTCTCCTCAGAGATGAAATAAAAAGCATTGATTATATTTAAGTCTTAGCAGCAGAAAAGTTAGAGTACCCATGATGACCCCTATTCAGCACCAAAAGAGCCGACAATGGGCTTGTAAACATCAGAACAGGACGATGGAGAAATGGAAGAAGGTTGCTTGCTCTGATGAATAATGTTTTCTTTTAGATCAGGTGGATGGCCAGGTGCAGATGTACTATGGGAGGAAGGCTGGCCAGCAGAGGCCTCTAGCTGTAATGGGAGCCACACCCCCAAACTCTCGCTGGATGATAACATTAATATCATTGTAAAGCTGCTTGATAGCTGAATTGACTCCTTTCATAAATGATTGATTTCATCACATCGACAGTTATTGAAGTTGAATGTGTCTCATATTTGATGAAGTTAGGATTATTTATTGTATTATTTTACTGTTTAATACTGTGAAGCTGCTTTGACATAGTCTGTTTTGTATAAGAATGTGACTTGACTTTTTGTCAAATTACAATAGCTTTGTTTGTTAGATTTTCGTTTGATTTGTTATTCTGTTTTCTAGCGAGGTCTCTTCAAAGAGAGACAACAGAACTCTCCTTGTAGCAGTGTTTCATTTATTAGAGTAGAGTGACAACTTCATATTTCAAATGTCCCAAGTAATTTATCTTTGTGCTGAAGCCTATAAAAATTTCACCTCAATTTTCATTGTTTCTGATATTAAAATATAAATATTACAATTATATTATAGTCAGTTTTTAGGTATATAAATTATGCCTGACAAAAAATAAATAAATCAAAAACTGTATCTACAAATAGGGTGCACTCTTGGCCTAATGGATAGAGAGTCAGACTTTTGGGTCATGGGTTTGAGTCTCAGGTCCAGCAGGAATTGTTGGTGTGGGGAGTGAAAAACCAGCGCTCTCTCCACCTTCTTTTTTTTTATTTTATTTTTTTTTATTATGCAAACAGACTATTACAATATTTACAAAAAACAAATGAAATGCAAAAAACAAATTCAGAGACCAACATAACATACATATCAGTATGATTTGTGTGTGTGTGTATGTGTGCATGTGTGTTAGTGTAACTGACTTAACCAGAGAAAAAATAAAAATAAAAATAAAAATTATTTATTTTTAATAATTAGCAGGTATGGCCTCTGCTTCTAATAAACCAGACAACAATACACATACATATATACACACATAACAATAGCAATAGTACTAATAATAATAATGACAATAATAATAATAATAATAATGATGATGAATCCAATTAATAAGAAAAGACAAATGGTAATAATAGTATTAGCAGTTGTAGTAATGATAAACATATATTAACAAATATTTCTTCCAGAATGAGGGGGAGGTTAAAGGATCAGGAAAAGGACAAACAAAATAGTAGTAGTAGTAGTAGAAATAATAATAATAATAATAATAATAATAATAATAATAATAATAATAATAATAATATTGACACAGCCATTGAAAGTAATGATAATAGTAGTAGTTGCAATAATAATAATAATAATAATATTGATACAACTATTAATGATAAGGTATTGTAAAGCTGCCTCTGACATCCCTCATGGCCATGGCATATGATAGACCCCCGCCAGCGTCAAGTTGCAAAGGGGTTATCAAGGTGAGGTGCTTCGGGGCCCAGGGTCACCAAATCCAAAGCTCATTCCCAGCCGTCCCAGACATGCCACGCTTACCCTGTCTTGTGTTTTTTTTTTTTTTTTTTTTTTTTTTTTATAAATATGGCTGTTTTCATTGTTATACGCATGATATGTTTGTCAACTAGTGTGTAATGCATTTAAAAAAGTATGGCGTGTAACATGGAGCAGCCCAGTACAAAGCCCAAGCTGCCACGCCCACACCACACTTACCCTATGTGTTTTTTTATTTATTTTTATTTTTTATATATATTTTTTTTATATATAAATATGGCTGCTTTCATTGTTATACTCATGATATGTTTGTCAACTAGTGTGTAATGCATTTAAAAAAAGTATGGCGTGCAACATGGAGCCAGCCCAGTACAAAGCCCAAGCTGCCACGCCCACACCACAATTACCCTATGTGTTTTTTTTTTTTTTTTTGGCTTGTTTTATGGTCCAAATGACTGTGTGTGCACTTCATCTAACATGTGATGTATTAAAACAGCGAGGCAAGTGCTGATCCAGCCGGAGACGAGAAATCCCAGGTTAAAAAGTACAAGCTGGAGGGCGAAAGCCCAAGGACCCCGGCCCCACAACACACCCACCCACAGCTAATCAAAACCATACATGGTAGGGACCAGTATGCTACAGCCAGCCCGGGTCCAGAAGCAGCAAGAGAGAGAGAGAGAGAGAGAGAGAGAGAGAGAGAGAGAGAGACAGAAAGAGAAATTTCAATATAATCTTATGAGTATTTTTTTATATATTTTATATAATATTTAATATAATAATATATATATATATATATATATATATATATATATATATATATATATATATTTAATAGTTGGTGTTGTTACCTCTACCTGACCTTGCTCCCCCCCAATCATGTGTGAATATTGATGGTGTATAATTGAAGATGGCTCCAGACAAAGAAGGTCAGTGGATTCATGACTGTTAGGAGATAAGGAGAGATAACCAAGAAGGGTGTAGTTCTAGTATACTATTTTGAGTGGAGGTAGACAAGTTTTCCATGGATATGTACTCTATTAATAAATTTTTCCAAGTAGTAATTTGTATGGTGTTCCTTGATTTCCAGTTCATGAGGATAGTTTTCTTGGCGATAGTTAGAGCTACTAGGAGTAATTGACTGTTTGTACTGTTTAGATTGATTATGGATATGTCACCTAATATACAAAGGGAGGGGGACAGCGGGATGTGACATCCCATAAATTTGGATAGTGAGTTAGTAACATTTTCCCAGAATTTTTTAACTGAGGTGCAATCCCAAATAGCGTGTAAATAGGTGTCTGGAGTGTTTTGTGTGCAATGTGAGCATGTTTCTGCAGTAAAACCCATTTTAAAATAATTTCTGCCCAGTAAGGTGTGATCTATGAAGTACTTTATATTGTATAAGTTGTAAGTTGGCGTTTTTTTTTTTTTTTTTTTTGTCATGAAGGTGATATTTTTACAGATTTGTGTCCAGAAAGCGACATTGGGAGTAATGGATAAGTCCGATTCCCATTTAGCACTGGGTAAGCTTAATGTATTGTCTGATTTGGATATTATTTTATATATTTTGGAGAGTAGTTTTTTTGGGGAGGTTATATTAATTAGCTCTGAGATTGGAGGGGGAAGGTCTAGATTAATTGTCTGAGTGTCAATTTTTGATTGAATAGATGATTTGATTTGTAAGTATCCTTGTAAGTACCACGACTGAAGTGAGTCCCTTGAGCAAGGCACTGAAGCCCCAACAGCTCCCTGGGTGCCGCAGCATTGGCTGCCCCACTGCTCTTGGTGTGTGTTCAATACTGTGTGTGTGCGTACTTGGATGGGTTAAATGCAGAGCACAAATTCCGAGTATAGGTCATCATACTTGGCCACGGGTCACTTCACCTTCAAATGAGAAAAGAAATATCATATTATTAGATGAATGCTATTTACATAGCATATAGTTTGAGTAATGCATTATTTTATTAACAGGTGAGTGGGTTTTATATATAAATATATTTTGCGATACCTTTTCTATGTTTATTTATGACATTGAACATGTTGCTTGTTGCTCAAATGTTGCCAGTTATGGTTATCAAACCAGACCTATAAAAGTGATTGTATCTTAAATAAAATCAATCATATCACAAGATATTAACAGACTGTGAAACAGGTAACTTTTTTCAACACCTTCTCTTTAGTAGTGTACAGTGGCTTTGCATTGATCAGGGGCCAGTTGCAAAAACGTAGCCTATATGTAAAGACTTTATTTTAGAGTCAATGTTAATGTCTTAAGAACGTGTTTTACCAGCTAGCAGTTACAATAGCAAAGAAGTAATCAGTCTTACTTTTCATGTTCAAATAGACCAATATACATTTTTATGCAACCAGTTAAAGTTATGACTATTCTTAAAGGTGCAGTGTGTAAATTTTAGCGGCATCTAGTGGTGTGGTTGCGAATTGCAATAAATGCTCACCCCTCCCTTTCGAAGCACATAGAGAAGCTAAGGTGGCCGACACATGACAAAGATGTGGTTGTCTTAGACAGCAGAGAGTAGCCAGTAAAGAAATGAGGTTTCATTATCAGGGGCGTCGGACTGGGGGTAAAACCAGTACTGATTACCAGGGCCCCAAAGGAAGAGAGGGCCCTTGAAAAGTCTGGAATATATTTTATTTTACCTGGATATTTTCATGGGGGCATGGGGGCCCATCAGGACTGCCTATTCATAGGGCCCGGGATCTTGTGCAACGCCCCTGTTCATTACAAAGGTAAATTAAGAAAATATATTTACCTAATTAATAAAGTAAACTTGATATATTATTGTGAATATTACTTGTTCATCATTGTGTCAGTATTTTATTCACTGACTTTAGTTTTTTGCATGTTAGTTAGAACAAGGTAAGACTAGTGAAGCAGCTAGCTAATGGTAAATAGCTACACTGTTCACTGCATTTAATCTGACAGCTAGATAGTTTCTCTATCATACTTAGTTTCTCCCCATTTTCAAAGTCAGGAGGTATGGCCTCTGCTTCTAATAAACCGCAGGTATGGCCTCTGCTTCTAATAAACCAGACAACAACTACAACTACTTCTTCTTCGTGCATATTCAATGTAGTGACAATGCAAGCTGCCTCTAAAAATGCATAGTGTACATAAAAGTACATAATGGTGAAACACGCTCTGTAGAGCAGTTTGTCCATTTAGGGCTACTGTAGAAACATGGTGTTGCAAAATGGCGACTTCCATGTACAGGGAGCTGCAGTGTATGTAGATAGAAATTGCTTATTCTAAGGAAATAAAAACACAACGATTCTTATTTAAGGTCTTTATATGAGACTGAAAACAAATTTATCGATATTATATTGCATTTCTGTAAATATATATGCCTAAATATTACACACTGGACCTTTAAAGGAAAAAATAGATGACTAACTTGTAAGAAATTTTGTGCAAACTGCCACAGAGTGCAGTAATATAATTCATAAGGTATAATTTTGTCTCTGTTAAACTGTGATCATTGAGAGAAAGAACTAGTTTGGTTCTAAGTCAGTGGTTCTCAACCAGGGGGCACAGGATTATATAAAATTATTTAAATACATTATTAATATATTGAAATAATCTAACCATAATCTAAATTAAATGCTAAAACAAATAAAATGAAAATCAAGTAAATGAAGAATTTATCTTTAAATAATAAATATATCTGTACAGAGGAAGGTGGCAAGACACCAGAGAACTTTATCCAAGCACTAGCAATGATCCAGTGAAATTACAACTAACAATTTTAAATTAAGAAGTTATATGGGGTGATGCATCAGTTTGTTAAGGCCTGTACCACCTGTGACCATCAAACCAATTTGCCAAAAAAAAGGCAAAAAGAATCAAAACAATACATACCAATACTGATGCAGATGCAGGGGACTTTAGCAACTATCATACAATAGCCTTGATTTTTCACACAAGCAAAATCCTTGTAAATATTATTCAGCGATGTGTCTACATTCAGTCATAGACACAGCACTACCTAAATGACAAGAAGAGTTTCAGCAATGTCATGGCACATGTGACCACACAGCAAATGTCTGCGGTGGATCACTGAAAAACAATTAATGTAACAGAAAAGCATCTACATATGCTTGGATGTAAAAGCTGGACTGTGAAAAAAAAAAAAAAAAAAAAAAAAAATTGATTTAAGGATGATTGATGCCTTTGAGTTGTGGTGTTGGAAAAGGCTTTTAAGGCTACCATGGACAGTGAGGGTTACCAACAGAGAAGTATTGGAGTGCGTCAAACCAGAAATGTCACTTGAGGGAAAAAATACCAAACTGTGGCTCGTCTTCTTTGGCCATGTGATGTGACAAAAATAAGAGGCCACCAAAAATACGTTGACGCTTGACACCATCAAATGTGACACTGGCCTAGACATAGAACAACAGAAAAAAGAAACCAGAAGACTGGAAAGCATTGCCAGAAATGGCCCACAGAATCATCAAGGGCTGGACATGACTGAATCATCATCATCATACTTTATGCATAGATTTACAGCAGAAATACTGAAAAGTGTGTTGTACAAGGTGCCTTTGACTCAAAAAGGTTGGGAACCATTGTTCTAAGTAATGGACTAACGAGTGATCAGAGGTTTCCATTCATTTGAAAAGATTATTATCATTTTATTATCAGAAATATGCTGTAGTGATTAAATATTACTATCTGACTAACATCTAATGCTTCAGAAGATATTTTCCATATATTTCAACATGCACATGCAATCACAACATGTTTTACATGCTTAATATATAAACATTCATTATTTTTTTTTTTAAACAAATAAAATGGATAAAATTTACTTAAGACAATTAAGCCCATGCATTGATGTGCTCCTGGTCACCATGCACCTTAACAGTATGGAAAAAAACTGCTAAATGTAATATTTTTTGTATTACAAACAAACAACAAAGTTGTTCAGAATGGTATAGTGGCAAGTAAATGATGACAGAAGTTTATTTTTTGAAGGATGAAACATCCCTTTAACATAATGACCTATATGACAAACAAGGATAGCCTATTAACCAAAATACAGATCTGATCACAGTGCATGTGTGTCCCTCAGCGAAAACTGTTGTAGTGGTCATATTTACAGTAAATGAGCATTTAATTAGAGGTGCTCTGGGACGATTGCAATAACCCTTTGTGAATCACTCACGCCACCAATGACCAAACTATAATTGAATTACTGCAGTGAAGGGGCCAGTGCAGTTTGACTACTGTTATTCTCTAGACATCAGTCATAATTCTGGGTCTGTGTTTTTTTTATCATTTTCCTTCACTTCACTTCACCTCACTTTCCTTTAAGACAAGGCACTTTCAGTTTTCAAAAAATAAATAATAAATAATAAATCTTTTTTTTATTTATTGACAATTATTTGATATTGTTATTTATATGGAGTGAAAGGTTATGTTTCATACTGAAAAATCAAACAATGCCTCTATTCAAGTGTTGTGTAGGTTGTTTGGAACTTGATTGAGCTGTTTTGGACTAGAAAGAATAATAAACTGCCCATTATGAAGTAGTGCCACAAGGGGTCTGGAACATCCTGGGACTTCATTATCAGATTGCTTCATTAGCAGATGTGTCTGACAAACATTTATTAGCTTGTCAGTTTGCTCCCAGTGGATTAATTATTATTTGACACTGGAATGGGACCCCTAAAAGCAAACTATTTTAGATGTCATTAATGAAAATGTAACAGTTCCCCTCTGTGTTCCTCTGTGGATATTATACCACAAGTGACTAATTAAGATGTAATTATCATCTGCTTCAACAATATACTTTGTAATGTGGACAATAACATTTTGTTCGGGGTGATGTAACAGTAGCCCTGAAGGTGCACCAATTACTTTGCATTAACAAACATTGTTTGCAACATGACCCTTAGAAAGGCAAACATCTTTATGTCTATGGGGAAATCAGCTGTCAGACCACCTTAAAAACATTTTAGAGTTATTTATATGAATTGAACATTTCAGAACTTGGAGGTTCACATTAAAGTTTACAAATTGTGTCAAACTTATCTTCAAAGTCTGTCGAGTTGTTTACCTGTAAAGTAGGCATAGAGACAGTGGGCCTCATTTATCAATCTAACGTAGAAATGAGCGCATATCCATGCACACAAATCAACTTATGACAGAGTTCATGTGTGATTCATGAAACATTTGAATGCCGCCAATCTAATCGTACGAATGATCGCATGTTGATAAATGGGGTTGCAGAAAACAATCGTCATTTGAATATCACCCCCCTAAAAACACCCCGGTTTAGAAGTCACGCCCCTAGAGTTTATGACACGGAGAAACGAAACCCGGCCAAAAAAAGTAAGTAATCTCATGAAAGAGAAATTGATCTTACTCTAAATACACCTGTTAACCTTGTAATTTATGTAATTTATATGTATATTCCCAGCCGGCATTTCAATGTTGATTCACCAGTGATCAACGTTGGTACCACGGTTGAATCAACGTTGGATTATGTTTCGATTTTGCAAATTGGATCAACATTGATATTGTGACATTGTTTCACCGTTGAAGTCTTACCTATCATGGGCAGTGTTGCCAACTAATTTTCAGAGAAAGTTGCTAAAGAAAGGTCAATTTGTTGCTAAAAGTTGCTAAATGACGTTATGATGTCATTGCGCGATGACGTCATTGCATAATTACGACGCAAAATTGTCACAACATCAAATCTCAGCAAAAAACTATTTTGTATATGTTAATTTAGATTTGTCTGTAAAATAATATGCATAATATAATATTAAAATAGAAATGACTGTATTTTTAAACTCATTGAATTATTGAAATCTAATACATTTTTGAATGATTACAATATAAAGGTTTTTTTAATAGCTAGTAAACTAGTAAAACTACACCATCCCAACAATTATGCTTTAAAAAGCTAAAGCCAGAAAAATAAAAACGAGTAAAATGCTGTCGTTCTACAATTCTCCACCATATTTACTATGCTGCGCGCAAGTACAGGTAACACAAAAACTTGCGTACACGAGCTGAGACCAGACGTGAGATTTGATCGTAGCCACCGCTTACGTTCATATTGATAAATTCCAAATTTTGTGTTGAAACGACTGTACGCCCAATTTTCTGTCATACGTTCATTTCGTAAATGAGGCCCAGTATGCCTAATTATACATATCATGCATTCTAGATGACTTGTCTTCTGCATTTGATTTAGTAGAAAAAAATCTATGGTGAATGACAAAAAAAAAAAAAAAAAAGAAAAAAAAAAAAAAAAGTGTGAATTCTGAAATGGCAAGGGAAAAATCTGTTGAATCTATTTCAGGTCAATTTAAAGAGAAAAAAATGCATGCTGGGGATCTTCAATAAAGCATTACACATCAAAATGTTATTGACGTTAAGTGAGAGAAAAGCTAAAGTTATTTCAATCACAATTTAGATTAAGATTAATTATCATATATATTTAAGAAAAAAAAAAAGATTGTGGTATCTTTTTATATATTTCTTTTTTATATATTTCAGTAAATATACTGTCTTGCTTTTCCAAGACAGCAAGACAGTATATTCCAACAAAAGAGCATTTTGCGCTCCTCCTCTCTGTCTCTCACTAATAGCAGCCTAACGGTTGGAGGGGTTAAGGAAATTCTGCCCAAGCCATCAAACTGACATCAGAGAAGGAATGCCATTCTGGAAACAAAGTGGAAGCAAATGTTCAGATTTTGATTAAAGATTACCAAGACAAACAATTATTTTCAGCATATTAACTTGCACAGATTAATTGTTTACATCAAGACTTGCAATGTGCTAGGAAAGTAAATAAAGTCAATTTTGATATCATGCAGACTTTAAATGACTAAATGTAAATGAAAATGCAAAATGAAAACATCCCTGTTAAGGCATCTGAATGATTCAAACCACATAATTATTATAACTGATTTAAAAGTAAATGTAACCTAAGTGTCTTATCTTACAGGTAGTAATATTTATATTAGTTTCTATATAGTTAGACATATAAATATATATTCAAATTCACTTCTCTATATTCACCATTTACATATTCAGATTTTGTACAATTATTTCCTGTTTGACCCTTCCTATTATGTATGTGTGTGTATGTATGTATGTAAACTCAGCAATAAAAGGAATGTCCCCTTTTCAGGATACTGTACTGTAAAACTGATTTTGTAAAATCAAAATAAGCTTTACAGATCTTTATTAGAATGAGTTTAAACAATGGTTTCCTTGTTACAGTTCCAATAACTTTCTACTGACTCTACTTGCTGGAGAGAGAGAGATGAGGACTGCAGATGTGGCCATTGGCCAGAGCAAAACACTGCATTGTCAGTAATGTAAGACGCCTAAGACAGTGCTTTGACAAGACGGACAACTGAATATCCTTGTAATGCCAGACTACATGTGACCATATGCACCCCCAGATGTGTTCAAGCACTTGCAAGTGCCTTAGTAGAAGAGTGAAGTGATATCTCACAGCAAGAACTGGCAAATATTTCTCAGTCCATTAAGATGAGATGCACTGTAGCAAAGACTATAGAATACCCAAGACAAGTCACTCGAATAGTTTTGAATGAGGAATAATGCAACGCTCAATATGGCTGCTCAATCACAGGAAGCCCTGCCTTCTGAATGAGGGAGCCAATCGTCAGCGTTCTGAGACTAACGGTAAAAACAGCTCACGCTAAAAGGCTCCCGGTTGCTATAGAAACAGTCATCGTTCTGAGACGTGCGCTCAGGACTGCGCATGCGCACTGGCTGATCTAGCCTGAATAATAAGCTTTTTATAACTCAATTTGAGCAAAATAAACAACATTTATGACACAGTTGTTATCAGATTTCTTTGGTGATTTCAAATATGAAATTTAATCACAAGCCTAGCGAACAGTAGTATCGCGTAGCCAGACCTTCATTCAGAATTCATGGCAACTTTCATTGGCCAAGGCCTGCCCATGAGGCTGTTTGACCGACATGTCAAACAACCAATCACAGTTCGTTTCATTCAGCATCACGTTTCGGGGTGTGGTAATGTTGCCACAATAACAGACCGGTGTGTAAAACTCCTGGACATATTTTAAAGATTATATGCCGCGAGCTTTAAATATTTTACATAATTAAAAAAATCCAGCATTTAGTTAATCCTAATAAGGGCTCGTTGTCACAGTTGTAAACACAGTGGCTTTCTTCTTTCGTGTGGGGGTTTGGCACCACGGTATCTTTGTTTCCAGGCGGAACGTTAAAGAACGCGACATACATTTCTCGCGGAAATCCTGTAGAATCCAACCAATCGGATGACGACTTCGACACTCCTGAAGTGTTTCCACTTTTGTGTGCCATATGCATCAGACGTTCAGCCAACGGTCTGTGGGCGTGATGTCTAAAGCTGAGACTAAGTGAATAGTTTTGCAGAATTTGATGTTCCCCCATTCAAAGAGATAGGAGTTGCACTTGGATGCCTGAGAGGTGTTTCAAAGATGGCCGCCGAGTGACATGACTTGTCTTAAAAGGATTTTGACTGTAGTACTTAAAGGTCCACTGTGTAAATTTTAGTAAAATCTAGTGGTCAGGTTGCAAATTGCAACTAAGAGGGTCAGTCCCCCACTCACCCCTCCCTTTAGAGAAGCTACGGTGGCCGATACAGGACTAAGATGTCATAAACTAAATCCAAAGATTTAAATTAAACTTATGCGCAAAACTGGAATATCGCATAAAACATTTGCGAATAAAGCACCGTTTCCATCCAACTAGTCAAAGAGAACAAAATCATCACTCCTGGTAAACTGGGACTAAATATCACTAAGAAAACTATGAAAAGCCACTGCATATAATGAAACACAATAACAGTCATTGCTTTCAGAGGTAGATGCCAGCTGTTTGTGAATGCAGTCGTGTAAGACAATTATACAGAAATACGGTGACAGACTTTGTTCAGGCATTTCAGAATGAGCATAACAGCATATAGATGCTGTGAACGAGATCAGTCCACTGCTAGTCAAGTTATCCCGTTTTATAGAGCAAAGTCACATGACTTTTTTGATACACATGATTTTTTCGATACACATCAAGGGATTTATTCAGTAAATAGTTTATGCACATATTTTTTCTTATTGGATAAAAAGTTTATCCTACTCAAATGTGATCAAAATTTTTATGCACATTTTTAGAATTTCTGCGCATCTTGGCGTTTCCATCCAGCTTTTTTTTTGTCCAAAATGCACATAAAAATAGGTGGATGGAAACACAGCTATAGTCTGAGACAGTAGAGATAGCCAGCAATGAGGTTTCTTTACAAAGGTAAATTAATCATTTAATTAATTATTCAATAAATAAATATGTTATTGTGAATATTATTGTTACTTGTTCATCATTGTGTCAGTGTTTTATTCACAAGAACAGCACTGACGAAACGCGTTTGTCCTTTTAGGGCTACTGTACAAACATGGTGGTGACTTCCATGTTAGTGGACTCATGGTTTATGTAGTAGGGGTGAACGATTAATTGCATTTGCGATAATATCCCGATATGAAAAAGGCGATTTTTCAATCACAGAGGCTGCGATTATGCTCGGTCAAATGACACGTGATAGTAAAGAGGTGTGTTCGACTGGACTTGAAGATCCATCGGTGTATGACATCAAAGTACGGTGAGAGAAAGCATAAGGAGACGTCCACTCTCTTATAGCTCTTATAGCTCTCACAGTACTTTGATGACACAAACCCTTTGGTCTAATCAGCACTGCTTCAAGTCAAACACATCTAAGCAGTCTTCAGAGGAAGCATCAAGTTGGCATGCTACAGTGTTGCCAAGTCCAGTGGTTCTCAAAGTGTGGGGCACAAAGGACGTCACTTAGAATGAGGGATAGATCGGTTTGTGAAAGGCCATAGATGATGTCGTACAGACCCAGGCAGGTGTTGGTCATTCAAACACTAAATGCAGAAAATATGACACAGCATATCTTGCGTGTCTATAGTGGACACTACAGCTGTCGCTTCACGCCGCAACAGCTCTACTGTACACTTGACATGACAAAGCGACCGCTGAAAATCATTTTAACTTTCTGTCAGTACGTCATAAATAGAACAAGGCATTAGTTTAATGTCACTGATTATAATGGGTTTAGCCGCTCGCGTCTGGTGTAATGTAGTTGGTGAGGAGGAAAGCCTGTGTGTACTATGCCTTAGCGGACAACATGAAACCCACAATAAATAAATAAATAACAGAGAGAATAATAATAATAATAATAATAATAATAATAAGCTATTTTTCAATGATTCAAGTGATGCAAGTGTTTTTTTGTTTTTGCTTTTTTCCTGTAGGAAAAAAAACCCATGAATTTTTTCATAATATTAAGTAAAAATATTTTGCGCGACCACTGAAAACCACAAAGTGACTTTGAATTGCCTAAAGTAGTGTGGTAAAGCAACAGGTTTGTTTTTATATATCTGCAATCTACTTTAGTTTGTGTGATATGTATAATAATGTTTACACCAGGCTTATTTTTCAGTGCTTTATGTTTTCATAATTATTACATGCTTACAAGGCTGGAAGTTCAACAAATCAGTCAATATACTACTGTGATTGTAGTTGTTTAATAAAAATGTCATTCATATCAATTCATGCATCATCTAATTTCATCCTAACATAGGCCTGGCCTACAGAATAGAATATTTCTGTTTAATTAATCTAATTTTGTGTTAGTCATACTATACAATGCTTTTTAGCTTGTCTTTGTTGCATAATACAGAACATAAAGAGCTTAAAAAAAATAGCATATTAAATCCCAATCGCAATATTGGTAAAAAAAAAAAATCACAACTAGATTCCAAAATCATTCAGCCCTAGTATGTAGATATAAATTGTTCATTCTAAGTTAATAAAAGCATAATAGTTCATTATATAAGGTCTTTATACACCTCTGAAAACATAGTTATGTATTATGTTGCATTTCCGTCAATAGATCCTCCTACATATTACACACTGCACCCTTTTAAGCAGCTGGTGGACACCATATTTTGACAGCTACTAACTGGCTGCTACTGTTGAAATTGACCCCTGCTCAGGGACTCTTTGTTTCATTTCTGTTCGTCAAATGTCTGTAAAATTTTGGTCATACAGATAAGAGTAATACATCTTTCGAATCTGTAAAGACTCCACGTTTTGTGTTGAAAGGAGTGAAATTATTTCCTTATGAAATGAATCCTTTGTAAAGCCAAACATTAAGGAACTCACGCAATGCAAATGCAAATGCAACAAAACAATTGGCTTTGATCTCCTCGTGGAGCCAAACACTCAGAAACTCTCGCAATGCAAATGCCATGCCACAAGACAACAGATAGGAAGATCTGGAAGAAAGACCATTTGCTCTTTGGTCCCTACACCCATCCTTTCCCCCTGGGTACATGGTCCAGGTCACTAAAAGTTGACAGAGAAATGCCAAGAACTCAAGTTACTATTCTCACATGAAACATTTACTATATCTTCAGGATTCATGATCGTAAACTTTTCTGGTATCATTTTAAAGGTCTCTGTGCGATTGGTAAAATGATCTCAATTCCACAGTAGTCATTTATATTATGAGAAAGATTGAAAACTTTTGTAGAATTGTGTTCTGCTGAGAAGGAGGTGTGTCCCCCTTCAGGGGTCTGTGATAATGTTTATCTTCAGCTAGGTGTGACCCTGATGTGATCACGGGAACCTAAAGAATCAAAAGGGTTTTTTATGTTTTTACAACTGATTTGAAGATTTCTTTGTTGTCTGGTCTCAGTATATAAGGGTAGTGACAAAACAATATGATGGGGATTCTGTAGTCAAAAAAAACCCCATGCAGTTTGTGAGAGTCTCTGGAGCTTTGCACCAGAACTCTCACTGCTGTGTGTCTCTCTGCTGTCAGGTATGATTTAAAAATGTAACTGTGTTAAACACATTGTGCCCATAGAGCACACTGTATAGTTGTTCGTGCTACTACATGTGCACATATGCTAGTTCAGTTTATTCTCTAAAACACCCGAGTGCTTTGCTATGCATTTTAGACCATGTGTCTTAAATTAGGATAACTGGTACATGTGTGACTATGTTAAATTTGTTTGTCTCCTGTGTGGAACTCTTGGCTGTTTTCCCATATGGCTACAGTGTCTATGTACAGGAGCGGTTTGCCACCGGCTACAATGTGATTCACAATTGCATTATCTTTTCTAAATTGGCTTCTAATTGTTTCATTATGTAATTGGCATGATACAATTTTACCTGACAAATAATAAATTGCTAAATTTGATTTATTCTGATCTCTTCTGAAATCATTTTTCAAGTAGATTAATGTGTAGTGGTATTTCTGCAAATCTGTGTTCAGGACAGATCATACTGAAGCACCAATGGATGAACCATGGGGAACACCATTAGGTGCTTCAGATTTCTGACTGTCGCTGACTTAACACGATGTAGCTCTCGTGGTTATAGGAAAAAAAATGCATTTTTGTTATGAGCAGGGTGTAGCTCACTTAAAGGTATTATAACCACTCTGCATCCTCTGAATAAGTTCGGAACTGACGAGTTTGTGTCCGTGGGTTTACTATCAGCTGAGTGTAATTCCTGTGTGATACCTGGTCCCTAATAAACGAATAATTGAAAGTATAGGATTTCCAGAATACTCAAATATCTAAATTAATAAACAATCGATATCTGTGATCAGCTTTTGATAGAAATATTACCCAAATTTAATGATCACGTGAAATTGGAGTCAGATTGAACACGGAGCTAGACTAAAATTCAAACTAAATCCTGATAAATTCAGAGGCGCAAGTAAAAGAACAAATACGCATTAAACCTTCGACCAGGCTGCTGGATTCCACTTTTTGGGCCAGCGGGTGGACCCTTAAAGTGTGCACTCACACAGGGGCGGAATTTACCATTAGGCAAAGGTAGGAAATTGCCTTGGGCCCCGAGCTTCACAGGGGCCCCACACAAAATCCCGTATTAAATTCTGGTAGAGTTTTTTTTTTTTTTTTTTTTTTTTTTTTACTTTATTGCAATTGTCAAAAATTCACTGAAACGGTATCAAAATTCTTAAATAAATCATTAGTATTGTAAAAAGGTGCACGGGTGCTGTCAAACACCACCACCATTAGACTATTTCACTTCACTGTGCATCTGCTGCGGAAGTGATTGAAAGACAGCATGTGTACAGAGCTAAAATAAAGCAAAGCTAACCAAGCGGTGCTGAAAAAAGGAGGAAATGGGAAAAGCAAAAAGATTTTGGCAAAACTACCAAAGGTAACAAACTTTTTGGTGACTTCACCGGCTGATGATGGTAAAGCTAAGGAGCAGAAAGAAGCTGATGTCGATTTTTGTGCCACTACAAACATTAGCATTGACACTAGCAGCATTGCCAGCACGGAGGCTACCTGTTGTTGCTGACAGTGTCAGTTCAGACTTCTCAGTCGATGCTGCTATATGCAAGACAAATTAACAGAATCCTTCATCTGCAGGTAACAGCACTTCCACGTTCACTTTCAGTGAAAATAGTAATGTGAAGACTGCAATACAGCTGAACAACTGAGTACTACTAGCATTCATTCTGAACAATGTGTTACTGTCACATTTGAAGAAGACCCAGCACTCTGGCCAAAACATCTCACTGACAAAGAGCTCTGCTGAATAGTGCAGAGAGGCCCAGTTCAGATTAAGAACAAAATCCAAAAAATAAAAGAGAAGGGCAAAAATTTACAAGCAGCTAACTACAAACGAACACAGCTATAGATCAGATAAACCAAGATCTAATTGCTCTTGAAGTCAACCACTGGAAAGAGATTTTAAGAAGACTTTTTACAATTTTAAACCATCTGGCAGACCACAATCGTGCATTTCGGGGCCACTCTGACAGATTGTTTGAGTCTGGTAATGGAAATATTCTTGGACAAGTAAAATTAATGACACAGTTTGTATTTAAGTAAACATATTCAAAATGAAAAAAATTCTATTGTGGCAAATTGTACAACTGATGCAATTGGTTGAGAATGTAAAACAGTCAAATACTATGCAGTGATCATGGATGCACTCCAGACCTCAGACACAATGAGCAGCTATCAGCTGTGCTAAGAAGTGTTTAATTGTGAGTTATCAAAGGGTTTCTCCATCCATGAGCACTTTGTTGGATTTCTTCAGGCACTTGACACAACAGGAAAAGGCTTATGAGATACATTTTTAGGCCACCTAGAAACACTAGGATTGGATCTGTACAACTATCAATGCCAATCTTACGATAATGGGAGCAACATGCAAGGTAAAAAGCAGGGAGTCCAAAAGAGAGTGCTGGAATTAAACCCCAAAGCTTTGCTTTTTGTTTTCCTTGTGGAAGTCACACACTGAATCTTGTTATTGGTGATGCAGGTAAGTCTTCTGTGATGTCCATAAGTCTCAAGTCAAGTCATAAGACTCAGTCAACTGCAGAAGAGTTCTTCAAAAGACATTTACATTTAACATTTAATCATTTAGGAGATGCTTTTATCCAAAGCGACTTACAAATGAGAACAATAGAAGCAATCAGACCAATGAGAGAACAACAGTATACAAGTGCCATGACAAGACTCAGTTAGTCTAGCACAGAACTCATAGCAAGTTTTTTTTTTTTTTTTTCAAGAATAGGATAGACAAGAAAAGAAGGTAAGAAGGTAAGTGCTAGTATTAGTTGGTCAAGTGCTGGGGAAAAAGATGAGTTTTAGATGTTTTTTGAAAATGAGTAAAGACTCGGATGTTCTAATTGAGATTAGGAGGTCATTCCACCAGCCGGGCACAGTCCAGGAAAAGGTCCGTGAGAGTGATTTTGAACCTCTTTGGGATGGCACCACAAGGTGCTGTTCACTTGCAGAATGCAAGCTTCTGGACGGCGCATAAGTTTGAACTAGTGAGTTTAGGTATATTGGTGCCGTGCCAGTGGTCGTCTTGTAGGCAAGCATCAGTACCTTGAATTTGATGCGAGCGGCTACTGGTAGCAAGTGTAACCTGATGAGGAGAGGAGTAATGTGAGCTTTTTTGGCTCATTGAAGACAACCCTCGTTGCTGCGTTCTGGATCAGTTGTAGAGGCTTGATAGTACATGCAGGAAGGCCCGCTAGGCGAGCATTACAATAGTCCAGTCTGAAAAGAACAAGAGCTTGGACAAGAAGTTGGGTGGCTTGCTCTGACAGCAAGGGTCTAATCTTCTTAATGTTGTATAGGGCAAATCTGCAGGGTCATTGTAGCAATATGGTCTGTGAAGCTTAACTGATGATCCATCACAACTCCTAGGTTTCTGGCTGTCCTGGAAGAAGTTATGGTTGATGAACCAAGCTGTATAGAGTAGTTGTGATTTAACGATGGGTTAGCTGGAACCACCAGCAGTTCTGTCTTAGTAAGGTTGAGCTGAAGGTGATGGTCATTCATCCAGCTTGAAATGTCACTCAGACAGGCCGCAATTCGAGCAGCTACCGTCGGATCATCTGGTTGGAATGAGAGGTAGAGTTGAGTGTCATCAGCATAGCAGTGATAGGAAAAGCCATGCTTCTGAATGACAGATCCTAATGACGTCATGTAGATGGAGAAGAGAAGTGGTCCAAGTACTGAGCCTTGAAGAACCCCAGTAGCAAGAAGTTGTGACTTAGAAACTTCACCCCTCCAAGACACCCTGAAGGATCTATCTGAGAGGTAGGACTTGAACCACAGGAGTGCGGTTCCAGAGATGCCCATCTTTCTGAGGGTGGACAGTAGAATCTGGTGAATAACTGTGTCAAAGGCAGCCGACAGATCCAGCAAGATGAGCACTGAGGATTTGGAAGCTGCTCTTGCCAGTCGCAGGGCTTCAGTAACCGAGAGCAGGGCAGTCTCAGTTGAGTGGCCACTTTTGAAGCCAGATTGGTTGCTGTCCAGGAGGTTGTTCTGTACAAGAAACATAGAGAGCTGGTTGAACACAACTCGCTCAAGTGTCTTTGAAATGAATGGAAGAAGGGATACCGGTCTGTAGTTTTCTAGAAGTGCTGGATTTATAGATGGTTTCTTAAGCAGTGGGATTACCCGAGCCTGCTTAAACGCTGAGGGAACTGTACCAGAGTGAAGAGAGGTGTTGATAATGTGAGTAAGTGAAGGTATTACTGAAGAAGAAATCGCCTGAAGGAGGTAAGTGGGAATAGGATCAAGTGGACAAGTAGTAGGATGACTGGACAGGATACGTTTGGAAATGTCCATCTCTGAGAGTGGAGAGAAGGAGGAGAGAGAGTGTGTATTTGTCGTTATGAAGTTATCATCCGTCTGTGGTGTGGAGAATTGATCACTGATGGTTCTTGTCTTATTTATGAAGAAAACTACAAAGTCGTTGGCTGTAAGAGTAAATGAAGAAGGAGGAGGTGGAGGTGGACTAAGAAGAGAAGAGAAAGTTTTGAAAAGTGTGCGAGAGTCAGAACAGATACACAGTGAGGTCGGTAGAGTTTCTTGATTTATGCCATTTCCTCTCTGCAGCCCTGAGTTTAGAGCGATGTTCACTGAAAACATTGGACAGCCAGGGGGCAGATGGGGTGGTGCGTGCTGGTCTGGATGACAGTGGGCAAAAGTTGCTTAAGCAAGAGGTCAGAGTCGAGCAAAGAATGTCAGTAGCACTGTTCGTGTCCAGAGCTGAAAACTGAGCGACCGAAGGAAGTGAGGATGAAACCAAAGAGGACAGGCGAGATGGAGAGAGTGAGCGTAGGTTCCGTCGAAAGGTGACCTGCGGAGGAGCGTGTGCTGCTTCAGGAGTAAGTGCGAGGTTAGCAGTTATGAGGAAGTGGTCTGAGGTGTGCATTGGAACAACTGAAGTGTTGCCCATGGAGCAACAGCGCGTGTAGATGAGGTCCAGTTGGTTGCCTGATTTGTGAGTTGCTGTAGCAGACACTCACTTGAGATCAAATGAGGCGAGCAGAGTGTTGAAGTCAGCAGCCTGAGGTTTATCTAGGTGGATGTTGAAGTCACCAAGCAGTACCAGAGGAGTACCATCCTCAGGAAAGTTTGATAGTATAACATCCAACTCCATTCTTTTGAGATAAGGAAACCAGTACCACCACCCCTCCCAGTCATACGAGGGGTGTGGGAACAAGTGAAATTAGTGGAGAGGGCTGTGGGAGTGAGAGTGTCTTCAGGTTAAGTGCCATAAGGTTAAGACCGGAATGAGTAGCAATAGAAGAAATGAAATTTGCTTTGTTAACAGTAGACTGGCAGTTCCAGAGACCAACCAGAATAGAGAGTAAAGTAGAAGAGGTCAGAGGGACAGGCCGTAGATTTTTGGGATAGGCCTGCCTCCGACGTACAATGCGAGCTCTCCAAGTGTTCGTAGTAATACTAGAGATCTGAAAGCACATAGTGAGTACAAGTGACCTAAATAAGTAGTTGAGAACAACCTATACAAAAAGAAAAGAAAGGGGCGAAAAGCAATACTCAAGTGCCTTGTCGGTGTCCTTGCTCGGTGTAGAGTCGATAGTCTTTACACTCGTCGGTCTTCACACGAGGAGGCTTCACACAAGGGCTGCCGCGGTGAACTACCCACTTTTATATTTGTCTGAGTACCTGTTATTGAAGTCAACTGGCCACGCCTTACTATTTAGCAGACCGAAACTGGGGAGTCCCGCAAATGCGAGAACAAACGCCACTTCAGCACATATTTACCACGGTAAAAAACACAGTAAATGAAGCAAAGTTTCCTAGCAACGAAGATCCAAGCTGTAGTCTAATGAGAAAACAAGGCAAAACCTTTACAAACTGCTGTCCTTTTCTGTTGCTCGACTGTTTCTTCTAACAAGTACCTTCACTGGCTTTGGCCACAAGAGTTTTTTTTTTCTGCTTCTAATAGATACAGCTCTTGTCACAATAGAGGACAGATTTTCCAACATGGAAATCTTCTACAAGCTTTATAGATTTCTCTACTCTATTGAAATAATGAGAAGCACTAAGAATGAAGGGAAGCTGGATGAATGCTGCCACAGATTAGAGCAGAAAATGGATGACATTGATGCAGAAGACTTGAAGCTTGAAGTAAAGGGCACAGTTAGGTCCTTTCCAACACATATCTCTTCACCATCTGAGATAATATACTTCACATATATCCAAATTTGAGTATAACTTTAAGACTACTTCTCACTCTCCCTGTAACAGTAGCTTCAAGTGAGAGAAGTTTCTCATCACTGAAACTAATCAAAACATACCTTAGGTCAACTATGTCTCAGGAAAGGCTGTCTGCACTTCCTGTTATCTCCATCGAGCAGGAATTCAGGAATGTCACTGGATATGGAATATGTGACTGCAAGATTTGCTGAGGCCAAAGCTCGCAAGCCAGATTTGATCAACTACATCTAAACTAAGCATCCCAGCCATTCACAACATAGCCTCATGGCGTATGATGTGCTATAATATGATACATTTTAAAATTAAGTCCACAAAAAGATTCATCACTGTTCTGAGTACTTTAGACACAAAAATTAAACCAGAAGCCCAAGATTACTTTTATTTGTTCCTCACAAAGTGAACAGTATATTTTATTTTTGTGTGTCCATAGTTGATCATTTATTCTTATGGCTTGTGTGTTTTTCTCAATTTAGTAACACAATGTAGAAGACCATAAAAAACTTTTCCAGGGGAGAGCAAAAGAAAGTCAGAGGGGAAAAAAAAGGTAAACTTAAACAGTATATTATTTTACTTTTGTGTGTCCATAGTTGATCATTTATTCTTATGGCTTGTGTGTTTCTTCTCACTTTAGTAACACAGGATAGAAGACCATAAAAAAACTTTTCCAAGGGAGAGCAAAAGAAAGTCAGAGGGAAAAAAAGGTCAATTTAAACAGTATGTTATTTTACTTTTGTGTGTCCATAGTTGATCATTTATTCTTATGGCTTGTGTTGTTTCCTTTTTTTTGTTTTTGTTTGTTTTTTTCACTTCAGTAACACAAGATAGAAGACCATATACAACTTTTCCAATTTAGAAAGCAGCAAGCAGATCCAGTTAGGAGATTCTATCAGAGAACCTGCTTGGAAACCAAGGTAAATGACGGCTGTCATCTGGCAGCCCCTCTGCTCGCCCTCAGTCCACCATCATTGCGGTGCGAGCTTTGTGGGACTGCCATCCTCCAGCGTGGCCGGAGTCTCACTCACCTCCACCATCAGCCTCCGAGACCTGGACTCTGCCTCAGCCCGTTGACCCGTCGGCTCCACCATGGCTCCTAGCTCCCTCTCCGCCATGGCTCGGCAGTCCACAAGCTCCGCCTGGCTCCCTCGTCCCTCCGACTCCAACTTGGTCTGGCGTCGACCATCCTACGCCTCGGGACTCCACTCCTCTGGCTTTGCCTCATCCCTCCGTCCTTCTAGCTCCGTCAGGCTCCACCTCAGTCCTATGTAGCTCCGGTTCCACCGCGGCCTTCCGGATCCACATCTCCGCGTCAGTTACCAGAGCCATCTGTTCCGCCTAGGACCGCCGGATCCTCCCCGTCACCCTGGCTCTTCGGCTCTCCATCTCCAACCTCGGGCTTCTCCGCCACCTGCTCTGCCGCCATTGCTCGGCCCCCTGGAGTCGGCGGCCATTCCTCCTCTATGTCTCCTCCCACCGTCAGCTCCTCCTTGGGCCGTTATGGCTGTGGCCTGGGTCCAGCTTGACTCCTCCTGCTCCAGAGCCCTCCTGTGTCCTCTCCTTGGCTCCTCCCTCCGTCGTCTCCTGCCTGGCTTCTCCCTCCGTCATCTCCTCCCTGGCTTCTCCCTCATTGGTCCCTGTCTGCTGGCCTCCTCCGGGGAGTCCGTCCTCCACTGGAACCTCCTCCCAAGTTCCCACCCACGCCTCCCTCTGTTGTGCCACGGTGCGAGGACGGGGGTGTAATGTCACACCCCTGGACTCTTTTGTGTGTTTTTGTTCCATTAACCCAGTTTCTGTCTCTCGTGTTTGGTTGATTATTTCCCCCGTGTGGCTAGTTTTCTTCCCCATGTGTTCCATGTCCCCGTTAATTTAGTGATTCCTTGCACCTGTCTGCCATTCGTTATCCTGTCTTTATAAGATGTAGAGGGCCCCATGTCTGTTTCAGCTTTGGCTAAATCTGCCCCTGCACTCACAAAAACTAAAAAAAATTGTGCTTTTGTATAACAGTGAAAGCAAACAGGATGCACTTTCTGCTGTTTCGGTCTGTGAACTTAAGTGCAAAACTCTGTGTAAACTTTACAGATAGGAAAACATATCTATAGAGAGCAAAATGTCTACTTTCAAATAAACCAATTCAAATAGAAAACAAATATTATCAGATTATGTAATCCGTATGAAACATGCAGGAGCATCCACTGGTATAAAAACAAATAAATCACTATAGTGTATCAATAAATTATTAAAATGGTAATGCAGCCTCCTTATTGTTTTTTTTACTGACACATTCATAATCATTAGCTTCTGCGGTGTGCTGTGGCAAGCTTTATTTGTGTGCTTGAGCACTTATAGGCTATGTAGGCAAATAAAGGCTCATTATAATGATTTAAATTGTTTATTAATAAATGTGTGATTAGTCGACTAATGCTTAAAATGAACGACTACTAGTCGACCAGAAAAATATTTCGTTGAGGGAAGCCCTAAAAAAAAGTAAAGTTGGAAAAAGTGGGAGGACTTAATCATCCTAGAATGTTTACTTGAAAGTTGTCCTTGATGACTGTTGCCTTGGCAGGAGTTGGTGCTACGCAATCATCCTAAAGTGTTGCATCATATTGTTGATACTGTGCAAGTATATTCCACTGGTATTAGGGAGTGAAAGTCTCAGTTTTTCTCTACGCAAACAATGGGTCAGTCCCCCGCTCACCCCTCCCTTTAGAGAAGCTACGGTGGCCGAGACAGGACTAAGATGTCATAAACTACAGGTCCATCTCAATAAATTAGAATGTCGTAGAAAAGTTAATTTATTTCAATAATTCAACTCAAATTGTGAAACTCGTGTATTAAATAAATTCAATGCACACAGACTGAAGTAGTTTAAGTCTTTGGTTTAAGTCTTTTAATAGTGATGATTTTGGCTCACATTTAAAGGAGTCGTATGATGCTGCTAAAAAGAACATTATTTTGTGTATTTGGTGTAATGAAACGTGTTTATGCGGTTAAAAAAACACATTATTTTCCACATACTGTACATTATTTTTTCTCCTCTATGCCTCGCCTTCTGAAACGTGTTGATTTTCACAAGGCTCATCTCTCTGAAAAACAAGGTGAGCTGTGATTGGCCAGTTATCCAGCGCGTTGTGATTGGACGAATGCTTCAAGCGCAAGACTGAAATGTTACGCCTCTTCACATATTGTGAAGCATTGTCCAGCCGGAGGGACGAGACAAAAACATAAAACCCATTGTAAACGTGATATAAACATGATTTTTTTAGTCATGTTTTCTTTTGGAAGGCAAAAACAAAGTACGGAACAACTCAACGGAACAACGTCACACACCACGGCCTTGAGTGAGCAGAGGACGGAGGCCTAGAGTGACCCGCAGTCTAGAGTGAGCCGCGGCCAGCTTGAATGAGCAGAGGCAGGCAGCTTGAGAACGGTGCGGCAGGCAGATTCTACGAAGAAGCGTACCTTGGTCTTGCAGCAACCACATGTGACGACCCCGGGCTGGACGCCACTTCGTCCACGGTAAAAGCCGTTTCTGCGATCCACAGTGCTTGTTGATGCATTTCCTCAGTGACCAGCACGGATCAGCTCTAGGCATGAAGAAGTGGATATCGTCCTCTTTTGGAAGGCCAAACAAAGTAGTTTCGCTTTCACAGTAGGGCTGTGCGATATGGACAAAAAAACGTGATTTCTTTGATCAATTTTGCGATTTCGATTTTAATCACGATTTTGACACACACAGATATGCTTTATAGTCATAAATGCATTCAGTATGAATTTGAAACATATTTCCAAAAGAAAACCAATTAGAGCTTTATCAAAAAGTTGTAACATGTCTCTAGAACAGACATAAGTCAAAATAATCACTAAGTAAAGATGTTACAAAATGTCTAGACATATGGCAAAATAAATAAATAAATAAATAAAATAAAATAAAACCCGTGTCCAGGCCTTTTTATTATTATTTTTTTTTGCAATGCATTGGTCATAGAGCTCATTGTAGCGGTGCCTCAGGTGTTGAAATATATTTTGTTATCATACAGGTTGACACGTACTCTGTCTGCAGTATGTATACATTATGTGTATGCGGTGCAGAAGCAGTAGCGAGAGCGCATTATTGTAACATGAAAGCACATTAAAATAATGCGCGAGTGCGAATCTCTCCGCTTGCCAGCAGATTTCCTTTACTCTGTCACAAAACCAGATGCGCATAATCATAGGGGTGGGCGATATGACCAAAATCTTATATCACGATATAAGAAATTTTATATCTCGATAACGATATATATCTTTATATAGTCATTTAATAATGTTAATAAATTATATTAAAGATATTAAAACATAAAACCATAAAAATCCCATAAAAAATAACAAAAAAAAAAAAAAAAGAAAAAAAAAAACTCAAGCTTACTGGAGATACGTACATAAACAGATGAAATAAGAACAAGAAACTAATTACAAGCAATAGGACAAAAACTACAATAAATAAGAAATACATTGTGTAAATGAATTAGTCTTCACTGTGTAAGTTATATCCATCTATCTATCTATCTATCTATCTATCTATATATATATCTATATATATATATATATATATATATTGTAATATATATATATATATATATATATATATATATATATATTATGCATAATCATTAGCATTAGCATTTTTTTTTTTTTTCGTATTCTAGTTACAAAAGTGATTTAGTCAAGAGCAGTGAGAGATTTGTCATGAATGGCAGAAAGGACGAATATTGGACAGCTTACCCTTTAAGACCGAAGTCCGGATCCAATATACTGTTACATATGCGCTTTCTCTCGCAAATGTTTACATTCCCTTAAGACCTAAATGACTGTATTTATGAGGATACTTGCATTTGGATGATTATAAGTGTTTATGCAATCGTTCAAAGCCAATAAAGCGGCAAAAATGCTCACGAGCTCTTTTAGCAGCTGATGCAGGGCTTACGCACTCCTCTCACACACAAACAGAGACAACGCGCGCATATACAGTAGGTAGACATCCAAAATGGGTAATACCGCGGCGTTAACTGCAAATCAGTCGCGTGTTAAAATCATTCGCGAAACTACCGCCAGGTGGCGCAAAGGGATGGATTGCGAACTGAATGTAATTGTAAAATGAAAGGAAGACGTTAAACAACAATAACATTATAATATACATTATAACATATATATATATACACACACAGATTAAAATGTTTTCATTTCGGTTCATTCTTGGTTAAAAAATTATAATAATAATCTTCAGGTTCCATTTGCAGAGCGAAATGAGAACGGTCCAGCATTTACAAATAATTCTTATTAACTCTGTTATTATTCTTAATTTTTCAAACTGCTAACACTTTGCATTTTTGAATTATGCCTTTACTGTGTGACCAATAATTGTGAATTGTGACTTTGATCGCACTGGTGCCTCACGCGCACATATTCATTGGAAACAGCAGTCTTTCACGAGCAATGCGAGCAGCGGGCCACTTTGGCATAATTTTGCTTATTATGATTTTTTTCCCGTCAATACTGAAACACGTGTGAAATCCAAAGCCTATTTTACCTAATGAATAAGAGTTTAGCTTCAAATGGGCAACATGTATGGATTTGTCCCAAATGAGAGAGATAAGCCCAACCTTATGTATCGCTTTAAATTATTTTGAATTATTATTATTTTTGTTGTTGTTTATAAGCCTATATTATTATATAGCCTGCTGCAATTATATTTATGCATTAGAATTAAATATTTGTAATTCTTGTTCTGTTCTGATAATTTTTTTACATTTAAAGGATTTGTTGTAAAGTGAAGGGAACTAAAAATATCGTGTTGTTACATTAGCCTACAGCATTATTAGGCCTGCCGTTATTATCTCTGAATGTAATAAAATGCAGTTCTCACAAATGTAATTTATTTTTTAGCGTGTTTTCGTGTATGTTTTTATCCAGATTTATTTTTCCATTGCATCTAAAATTGGATGATTTCAAAATGTTTGATATAAAGGTTGCTGTCACATTTTATACAGGAACTGTTCATTAAAATAAAAAAATAAAAAAAATATATATATATATTGTTAGTTTTATGCTAACATGCAATCAAGTTCATTTAGACTATTTAACATGCACTGTGACGTTTTACCGTTTCAACTTATAAACTCCTTGAGATTTTAAAGTCAGTTTAATAGTATTGAAATTCAAGTTGAATCTAGTATAAAAAAGATTTTAATTGCTTAAATTATTTCTATGAATTAATAAGTTTGCATGACTTTTTCATCATGGCATTTTGTTACGAGCTGTATTCATTTTCTGAAACCAAGCACCCACTTTTTTCTTTTTTAAATCTATGAATCGCTCGCATATCTCCTACAACCTACAAATAACGGCTAATAGAGGTTCTTTCTTTTATTATTTATTTATAATGTTTATTCTTGAAGAAAATAAGTATTTATTCTTTAATAAAATAAGGGACGATCCAAATATGTGTAATGTACAATAATATAGGCCTATATCTGCCTGCAGTTAAAAAGTTTTATTTGTTTTGATTCATCCATTTATGTAGGCTAGAACTAGCCTATTCTAAAAATAAAAATAAAAATAAATAATGTCATAAAAAATGCCATCGTTCTGAATAAATTTTACCATTATAGAATTGGGGTAGTAATTTAGGAGGTGAAAATACAGTGAAATTACAAATGGCATGGGATTTTAAAGCATGACAACTGAAGGTCTATGAAACATTTGATGCATTTTTTTAAACAATGGCACTTAAATTTTTCAACTAAAATATTACTATTTCAACCATATAGCCTGTGAATAAATAAATAAAATGCATACTTTTCAGTAAAAGAACACTGAGAGTGTAGGTTGCTTCTGGTGTTCAATAGGCTATAATGAGCTCCAAGTTGTTGTTTTTTTTTTACTCTCTATTTAACAGCATTAGCTTACAATGAAATACGTCTTCCTTCAGGCAGACTCACTGCAGAGCACAAGATCCAGGGGGCATGGTTGGATCCAGATCCAACTCCTCCCACCTTACATATACCTAATCCTACCCGTCTCCACCCCCTGATCCCTGAACCCACCCTTCTCCACCCCTAAACCTACCTATCTCCATCCCTTAACCCAGGGGTTTTTAAACCTGTGGGTCGCGACCCACTTGTGGGTCGCAGAATGGAGCAAGGTGGGTCCCACAGTCACTTGGCTGCAGCTAAATTTGCGTTTAAATGACACACACACTCACACAGTTCAGTCTAGAAGGCACGATATAGCCTACTAACATTAATTACAAATTGCAATATCCATAGTGTGATTTTCGAATTGCAATTAAGTCCGCAATTTAAAACATGCTTTGCGTGTTTGAAGCACGGGCGCGCACAAGTTGTAATTACAGTGAGGGTCTCAGAGCAACGTCATTATTAAAAGATTCAATCGGTCCGCATTATTAATGAGAAAAAACTCGCTCACTTCAATGAGCTGTATTCTGCATGAGATTGCATACACCAGAAAATTCAAATGTTACGGAAATGGTTTCAGGTAGGTTCATAGTGTTCATTCGTTCGGGAAACGGTCTGTAAAAAGCATTTCACATGTACGGGGTGAGCAGGGCATTAACGCAGGGTTAATTGTAACACTACAAGATTTAAACATTTCCACATAAAATGTACAAAATTTTGCAATATTTCCTTGACATATCATCTCTATATAGAGAAAAAAATGTGCCAAAGTTCAAAAATCTTTTGAAGATATTGCTGACCATTTATTTAACCATTGCAAAAGTAAATTTCTGACTGAAGTAAATTTGACATCTCATTTTTTTAGTGTTTATTTAAAATGAGACGCATCTGTTTATTATTTTTACCTATTTCACAATTATTTTAATCTCCAAACTGTTTTAGTTAGTTCTGCTTTACTACTTATGCTTTCCTAAAAAAGTGTTGGATTGTGCACCGCTCTCCAACACACACATGGAAGGAGCATGAATGCATTTTCTGTGCTGAACCCCGCGATGAGTTTAACAACACGCAGCGCAGATTAGAGTTCACTGGAGTGAGCCTGTTTCATGTTTTTATGGACGTTTCATATTTTAACATCTGTAAACAAAGAAATTAAAACTTAAATATTTGTACACTAAAATAAAATGGTTATTTTTCTTAAATATTTAATTTCTGTCATATAAAACTTTTAATTAAGATTAGGCTTAAAGTAATGTCAATTTTTTTTTTTTTTTTATTCTCAAATATTTTGGTGGGTCGTGAAATAGATTACAGTCGTGGCCAAAAGTTTTGAGAATTACATAAATATTAGTTTTCAAAAAGTTTGCTGCTAAACTGCTTTTAGATCTTTGTTTCAGTTGTTTCTGTGATGTACTGAAATATAATTACAAGCACTTCATACGTTTCAAAGGCTTTTATCGACAATTACATGACATTTATGCAAAGAGTCAGTATTTGCAGTGTTGGCCCTTCTTTTTCAGGACCTCTGCAATTCAACTGGGCATGCTCTCAATCAACTTCTGGGCCAAATCCTGACTGATAGCAACCCATTCTTTCATAATAACTTCTTGGAGTTTGTCAGAATTAGTGGGTTTTTGTTTGTCCACCCGCCTCTTGAGGATTGACCACAAGTTCTCAATGGGATTAAGATCTGCGGAGTTTCCAGGCCATGGACCCAACATTTCAACATTCTGGTCCCCGAGCCACTTAGTTATCACTTTTGCCTTATGGCACGGTGCTCCATCGTGCTGGAAAATGCATTGTTCTTCACCAAACTGTTGTTGGGTTGTTGGAAGAAGTTGCTGTTGGAGGGTGTTTTGGTACCATTCTTTATTCATGGCTGTGTTTTTGGGCAGAATTGTGAGTGAGCCCACTCCCTTGGATGAGAAGCAACCCCACACATGAATGGTGTCAGGATGCTTTACTGTTGGCATGACACAGGACTGATGGTAGCGCTCACCTTTTCTTCTCCGGAGAAGCCTTTTTCCAGATACTCCAAACAATCGGAAAGGGACTTCATCTGAGAATATGACTTTGCCCCAGTCCTCAGCAGTCCATTCACTATACTTTCTGCAGAAGATCAATCTGTCCCTGATGTTTTTTTTGGAGAGAAGTGGCTTCTTTGCTGCCCTTCTTGACACCAGGCCATCCTTCCAAAAGTCTTCGCCTCACTGTGCGTGCAGATGCGCTCACACCTGCCTGCTGCCATTCCTGAGCAAGCTCTGCACTGGTGGTGCCCCAATCCTGCAGCTGAATCCTCTTTAGGAGACGATCCTGGCGCTTGCTGGACTTTCTTGGACGCCCTGAAGCCTTCTTTACAAGAATTGAACCCCCTTTCCTTGAAGTTCTTGATGAACCTATAAATTGTTGATTTAGGTGCAATCTTAGTAGCCACAATATCCTTGCCTGTGAAGCCATTTTTATGCAACGCAATGATGGCTGCACGCGTTTCTTTGCAGGTCACCATGGTTAACAATGGAAGAACAATGATTTCAAGCATCACCCTCCTTTTTACATGTCAAGTCTGCCACTCTAACCCAATCAGCCTGACATAATGATCTCCAGCCTTGTGCTCGTCAACATTCTCACCTGAGTTAACAAGATGATTACTGAAATGATCTCAGCAGGTCCTTTAATGACAGCAATGAAATGCAGTGGAAAGGTGTTTTTTGGGATTAAGTTAATTTTCATGGCAAAGAAGGACTATGCAATTCATCTGATCACTCTTCATAACGTTCTGGAGTATATGCAAATTGCTATTATAAAAACTTAAGCAGCAACTTTTCCAATTTCCAATATTTATGTAATTCTCAAAACTTTTGGCCACGACTGTATACTTGTCTAGGTGTGTCGTGGAATGGAAAAGTTTGGGAAGTTCTGCCTTAACCTACCAGTCTCCACCCCCTAGATGTGGATCCAACCACGCCCCCTGGATCTTGTGTTCTGCAGTGAGGGGCTAATGAAATGTTGGGTTAGTTTGCGCGAGTCCTGCGTGCTGTGAAGCGGGAGCAGCTGATGGAGGACTCCGCTTGGTCTTAAAGCCTTCCGCAAACACCTACGTTCACAAATAACAATGATTTTGGCAAAAATAATGATTAATTATCAATTGATAATTTGCTATTATTTTGGTCTAGTGAAAATAATAATATGGCCTGCGGGAAAATAATGAATAAAAAGAGTAGGGCTGCTGTTAGTGCAGGCATGTTTCAATCCAGTAACATGACAACACACCGTTCCTCACAGCCAAAAAACAGACTGAATTCAGTTAAGCTGGAGGGGGCTGGGGTAGTTCTGTATAGCTTGTGGGGGTCGAGATAAAGGTGTGAATCTCTTGCTCTTTCATATAGACAGTCTTATGAGGGTTTCAAACTTGCAGAACAGGTTTTAAGACAACTTTAAAGAAATGTTTGATCCACTTCAAATGTTGACTACTGTATAGCGCAATAAAGTTTATAATATAACATAACTCAACTTAAGATGAATTAACCTAAAAAAAAAAAAAATGAAAAACTGTTGCATTAGGGTTGGGCGATAGACCTATGGCCTAAAAAAAATCCCAGATTTTTTTCACAAAAAAATCCGATTTACAATTTAAATTGTTTTTTTTTTTTTTTTTTTTTTTTTGCCTCCCTACTTAAAATCAATATTCAAAAGACAAAGAAATTGTTCAAAACAAGTTTTAATATAACAATATATTATTTTTTAATACTAGCCCATCATGCATCTAATCATCCACTCGGCGTTAAGAGTTCAGATTAAAACTGGCAGCTCCGCAGTGAGTCAGTGTCATGGACGGAGGACAGACCAAGTGTAGGCCTAAATCAATTTTCTAGTCTATATTTTCATCTCGTTATGCCGCTGGTTTAGGTTATGTATTTATTTTTATTTCTTATATCAATTATTTGTAAATATAGCAGACACTGTCTAACTGTGTCTACAGCGGACGGTCTTGTTCATTTCGTAGGGCGAAACATCTCTCTCACTCGGCAGTACAGTAGGCCTATGTGAGCCGGCAGCAGAGAGTATGTGAGAGTGGAGCAGCAACAATTTCCCTCCGTGCTAATAATAATAATCACTCCGCTCCGCGTTCTTTGATACCAGAAACACTGCTCCGCCTTCACTCCATGGCTAAAGTTGAAATGTTATGTTCATAATAGCTTATAAAAATAAACAACAAATAAATTAATAAAAATAAATAAATTCAATTACAGGAGAGTTTCAAAGGGGATTAGGTTATTGTGTGCAAACTTTTTGTCCTACCAAACGCCAAATTAATAAAATTGACAGCATTAAAAGGTATAATTGCTGCTTTCTGTTGTGCAAATTTTGTTTGTGATGAAAATAACAGTTTACATTTTCGTCAGTCATTTTATCCACAGATCGATGCATTTGTTACAGATTTCTGCTCATTCAAAATCAGATACAGATGAAGTAGCCTACTGTAAGATTACGTTTGTTTGAATGCATTATTGCGACAGCGATTACGTGTGAATGTGCTGTATCAGTTTAAATCATGCTTTAACCCGAAAATAATCAGTAAAAGGAAGACAAACTCCTTGAGAACTAGCCTGTAACGCTTGACTATTGCCGTCATTATAATCTTCTGATCGGAGAGATTATGTGTATCAAGATATAGCTAAATATGTTTATCATGTGAATTCTTGCTAAATATGCAGTTATAGTACGGGCTGTTGACATAAATTGTACTCATGATGGAGCGGTGCTGGAGCGAGTGAAAACCACAACGCTCCGACTTTTAAAAAATCCGCTCCTCGATCCAGTCAGAATCACTCCGCTCCGCTCATACTCTGCTCGGCAGCGTGTCTCAAATGCGCAGGGGAGGGTTGAGCCCAATCATTCTCAAAACATAAAATAATTTATTTTATTTCAATTTTCGTTTTTGTGTTTCAGAGAAAAAATCAGTGTTAAGGCATCTCTCCATTACAGACCATTCTGAAAGAAGAATTTATGCAAATGCGTATAAAATGCTTTAAAAACTTTAACAGAGATGTCTAGAGGGTATTTAATAGGTCTGCTTCCCACGTAAGATTTTTCTAGTTACTAGTCGTTCATTTGTCATTATTCAACTAATCGCAAATTTATATTAAATTTACAACTATAATCCAGCCTTAATATATTCATCGCTCAAGAACATGCATTAAGTTTGTCACAAAGCACAGGCAGAAGTAGCCTAATAATTATGAAAAAGGAGACATTTTAATTATTTATTAATAAACAAATGTTTTCTTGTCGGCTGCAAGATGAAATTCACAGTGCTGACTCTCTCCACATGAACGCGGCTTTAGAGAGAAATACAACCTTCACAGATTACATAATGCTTTCGTTCTGAATTGATTCCTTTAAAAGATATTTCAAGCTTTCTGTAGATATATTTCTCATGTATGTGAGGCACCCCAATTTTCAGTTATTTCATTATTAGGAAAAAAATCACGTGATCGAGAGGGCGCCTCCCTGTCATCCATACGCATTACTAATTTTTTCACAAACACTTGAATATGAATAATAATTCACATTTTGCATAAGCATTACAAAGTAAATATTTTTTTTACATCCAATTATCCAAAATAAAACCAAACAAGATTTGTAATGAAGATAAAATATGTAGACAAATAAGAATAAATGCTGCACTTGCACTCAGCATCATGCGCAGAGCAAATCTTGCACTGATATTTTACGGAATATTACACAAACCTGCATTTAAAATGCGGCTGCAATTTATTTATTTATTTTATTTATTTATTTTTACTTTACTATCACGGAATATTATACAAAAAAGAATACAAAATCTAAAACAACTTAATTTGTCAATTAATGAAGCTCTTTTTTTGTTTTTACATCGTGTGCACTTTGTTGATAAGTGAGGACGTTTTATTAATCCATCCATTCTTTAGAGTTTCAATGATTTAGTTAAATCGTGCAGGTTTAATTTATTCGTTTCTTGTTTTAATTAGGCCTAAATAATGGGAGCGGAATTATACAGTGCCTCACGTTTTACTAAAATAAAGAAAATAATTTATAAAACATACAAGCCTAGATCACAATAGGCTACCACTTTTAATGCTCTGATGCAAAGTGAACCACATTTTCTTTTTAATAATCTAATACATAATTCATATTATATAAATAATACTGCACACTATTAAAATGTGTCTAATCTAAAATATGGTGTAGAGAAAATATAAGCACAGGCTCATAGGCTTGACATTTATCCTGCTTGAATTCGTTCTATGCACATATCTTCATAAGGACTAAACTTTCATCTGTGAATATTAAATATTTTTTCTTTCATTTTCCCCGACTGCAGTCAAATATAACACTTCGGTGAGGCAAAGCTGATGTCTATTTGCGAAAATGTGCTTTGATGCGCTTGTTTGAAAACTTAAGATTAAAGCACCACTCAACGGTCAAAAGCTGCAAATGCACTTTGCCGACGCCGCGGCGGCGGTACGAGCGGCGGTAGAAGTAACGTTTTGGATGGCCACCTACTGTAACTCTGTTGTGTGTGTTTCAACAGACTAAAATCAGTTGTTTTAAACTGCAGTCCTTAAAAACGCATGCATACATTAAGTTTTTGTGACCACGCGCACAGCAACGTGACGTGAGCGAGCATGCTGTTATTCACGCGTCTGCCTGCATCCCCGTGTGTGTAAGACTGCCGTCATTCAAATAATGAAAACGTATTGCCGTAAACAATGTATTTTGCGGCACCACGAAATAAACGATAGAGCACAATATGAATCGATAGACTTTTCATTACGTCCATCTGATATATATCGTCATATCGCCCAGCCCTACGTGCTCATATACTCGCTGCTCTCGCCCGGAGAGAGTGCGTGCATTAAAACGTGTCTGCTCTTGCTCAAACTGCGTCCTGTGCACTCACAACTCTCTCTATGCTCATGTGCTAGATATTAATTATTTTAGCACCTTTCTATTTCTAACCTTCTCTGTTCACATCTTTCGCATCTTTTTCCGCGTGCAGCGTGAACGCTCTGATCTGTTAACATGGGCTCAGAAAAAATACGCACCACAGACAGTGTGTCAACATATGCCCAGTCTGTTCTGTTCTCGCGCTCCATTTAGGCGCGCTGCATTCTGATTGGATTGGATACCATACTGCGGGAGGTCGAGGCAGTGGAAAATCGTGCTATAAAGCGATTTAGAAATCGTGCACGCTCAAATCGTGATTTTATGATGATTTCGATTAATCACACAGCCCTATTTCACAGTGAAACTCACAGCGTCTATATGACATGGCGGCGGCGGCGGTAACAACAATACTACAATGAGAATAAAAGGTAAGCCTTTTTTCTTTGTGTGAACATCTGCGCGGCGTAATACAAATCTTCCCACATACTGATGTAGATATGTGGGGGCGTGGTAGAACGAGCCATTTCAGGGGGACGTGGAAGAGTCTCAACTTTTATAAAGAATATCTCTTTGGATTTGAGACTTTAGTCTTTGCTACTTCACAGATCTTCTTTATTCACCAAGAGCTTGTAACACTCCAAAGAGAAAGGAAAATTTGAAATTGCATCATATGACCCCTTTAACAAAAACCCACCAATTCACTATCTCAACAAACTAGAATATGGTGACATGCCAGTCAGCTAATCAACTCAAAACATCTGCAAAGGTTTCCTGAGCCTTCAAAATGGTCTCTCAGTTTGGTTCACTAGACTACACAATCATCGGAAAGACTGCTGATCTTACAGTTGTCCAGAAGACAATCATTGACACCCTTCACAAGGAGGGTAAGCCACAAACATTCATTGCCAAAGAAGCTGGCTGTTCACAGAGTGCTGTATCCAAGCATGTTAACAGAAAGTTGAGTGGAGAGAAAAAGTGTGGAAGAAAAAGATGCACAACCAACCAAGAGAACCGCAGCCTTATGAGAATTGTCAAGCAAAATCGATTCAAGAATTTGAGTGAACTTCACAAGGAATGGATTGTGACAGGAAGTGACGGATATGTCACTTCCTGTTTGTTGCTGCCGTGTATCTCGAGTTTGAGCTCTGTAACGTTGATTCTTTATCGTCTATTTTTAATCTTAAAATCTATTTTATACAACATAATTTTCATTTCTATAACGTGTGAATATATCCTCTATCGTATTCTACAACAAAAACAGTCAGAGTGCCCTGTTATCACTAGTTTTATTTTGATTTCCCGATTCCGCTATTAGCTTATAGCCCATTAGCATAGCCAGCGTTTTTGTCGCTAAACCCGCGTGCATTGCTAATACTCTATTCACACACATTACCATTGCTTTACTCACTGTTACTTGCTTTAATGGCGGATGTATGTCTTTGTATAACTTTGAGTGCAGGTCATGACACGTTCGAGCTGCATTCAGTTCGAGCTGGAGGCCGTGGAGAAGCAGATACGGGTCCTGGAGCTAAGGCAGGCCCATCTGAGAGAGTGAAGAGCCGCACTGGAAACCTCTCGAGCTGACGCTCACAAGTCCTGGGTAAGTATACAGCGTGCTTCTAACAGTCCCATCACCTCTACTCCATGTGTTTCTCTAGGCCCAGTGCACCCAGGACACGATCGCGGGGGACACGAGCCAGACCCTGGGCGACGACCTCTCCCCCTCCGGTCTTCGAGATCTCCACTTGGAACTGCTTCGCTCCCCTCCACGAGACGGAACGCGACGCTATGATCATCGGAGACTCCATCGTCTGACACGTCCGTGCTACGTTAGCCGGAGGTAAAGTCAACACTCACTGTTTCCCTGGTGCTGGTGTTCTCAATGTTTCTGTGCAGATACCTGCGATCCTGAAGGCTGACGAGAGCCCCGGAGCGGTCGTGCTTCATGCCGGGGTTAACAACAACCACGCTGCAGCAGACGGAGACACTGAAGAGGGACTTCAAGAGCCTGATCGAGACACCCACGGCGACAATCATCATGTTAGGACCGCTTCCCATGTATCGACGAGGACACGAAAGGTTCAGTATACTTTTTGCTTTAAATGAATGGTTATCGTAATAGTGTAAAGAACAGAAACTGCTCTTTGTTAATAATTGGAATCTTTTCTGGGAGCATCCTAGGCTTTTTCGTGCTGATGGCCTGCACCCCACCGTCGGTGCAGAACTCCTCTCGGACTTTTGTTAGTACCTAGGATAGCAAAGTCCACTAAAGGAGGTAGAACTTTTTTCCATTTGGCTCCCAAACTCTGGAATAGCCTTCCTGATAATGTTCAGGGTTCAGACACACTTTCTCTGTTTAAATCTAGATAAAAAACACATTTCTTTGGCCAAGCATTCAAATAATGCATCTCATAATTTTGGACTGCAGTTATATCTGATCAAATGCGCATCATTATTCTTTAGCTCGGGTTAAACTAATTAATTTTACTTGGCTGGAACAGCAGCTAATTATGTCTCTATTTGTTTCTCTGTTTTGCCACGGGGTTTACACAAGCTCTAGTCTGGATCCAGAACACCTGAGAAGAGATGATGCCAACCCCTCAGAGGACCTCAGATGATGCTAACCCTGAAACAACATACAGAACTACCACATTTTGCTATAAGTTTGATTGCATAATTGCTGTTAATAGTGTTAATCATCTGTTTATTTACGTCTTTAATTGATTTTCCCGAACATTTCTGCCATATGCACATACTGACAGTCATCACTGATAAGCTACTATTAAATATTGTAGAAACTTAATTTTCTGTAAAGTTGCTTTGCAATGATTTGTATCGTAAAAAGCGCTGTACAAATAAACTGAATTGAACTGAACTGAGGCTGGGGTCAAGGCATCAAAAGCCACCACACACAGACGTGTCAAGGAATTTGGCTACAGTTGTCGTATTCCTCTTGTTAAGCCACTCCTGAACCACAGACAATGTCAGAGGCGTCTTACCTGAGCTAAGGAGAAGAAGAACTGTTGCCCAGTGGTCCAAAGTCCTCTTTTCAGATGTGAGCGAGTTTTGTATTTAATTTTGTTGGTCCATTGTGTTTTTTGAAAACCAAAGTCACTACACCCGTTTACCAAGAAATTTTGGAGCACTTCATGCTTCCTTCTGCTGACCAGCTTTTTGAAGATGCTGATTTCATTTTCCAGCGGGATTTGGCACCTGCCCACACTTATGACCATGACCATGGTGTTGGTGTGCTTGACTGGCCAGCAAACTCACCAGACCTGAAGCCAATAGAGAATCTATGGGGTATTGTCAAGAGGAAAATGAGAAAACAAGAGACCAAAAAATGCAGGTGGGCTGAAGGCCACTGTCAAAGAAACCTGGGCTTGCATACCACCTCAGCAGTGCCATAAACTGATCACCTCCATGCCAGTAATGGCAGTAATTAAAGCAAAAGGAGCCCCTACCAAGTATTGAGTACATGTACAGTAAATGAACATACTTTCCAGAAGGCCAACAATTCACTAAAACAATTTTTTTTATTGGTCTTATGAAGTATGCTAATTTGTTGAGATAGTGAATTAGTGTTTTTTTTTTAAAAATGTGAGCCTAAAAAAGACTTAAACTAGTTCAGTCTGTGTGCATTGAATTTATTTAATACACAGGTTTCACAATTTGAGTTGAATTACTGAAATAAATTAACTTTTCCACAACATTCTAATTTATTGAGATGCACCTGTATGTTTCCATCCAACGATTCAAATTAAATTTTTGCGCAAAACAAGAATATCACATAAAACATTTACGAATAAAGCACCGTTTCCATCCAATGAGTCAAAGAGAACAAAATCATCACTTCCTGGTAAACTGGAACAAAATATCACTAAGAAAACTATGAGAAGCCACTGAATATAACGAAACACAATAACAGTCATTGCTTTTGGAGGTAGATGTCAAAACACTCTGACCACAGACTTTGCTCAGGTATTTCAGAATGACCATAACAACATACAGATGCTGTGAAAGAGATCGGTCCACTGCTAGTCAAGTTATCCCATCTCATAGCGCAAAGTCACATGACGTTTTCAATGCGCATGGAGGGATTTATATGGTAAATGTATTTCCATCATATTTTATGCACATTTTTTCTTATCGGATAAAAAGTTTATCCTACTCAAATGTGCGCATAAGTTTTTATGCGTATTTTTAGAATTTATTCACATCTTTTTTTATGCAATAGTCCAAAATGCGCATAAAAATAGGTGAATGGAAACACAGCTATAGTCTGAGACAGCAGAGATAGCCATCAATAAGATTTCTTTGCAAAGGTAATTATTATTAAGGAATTATATTTACTTAATTATTCAATAAATCAATGTTATTGTGAATATTATTGTTACTTGTTCATCATTGTGTCTGTGTTTTATTCACAAGAACAACATAATGACGAAACACGCTCTGTTTGTCCTTTAAGGGCTACTGTACAAACATGGTGGCGACTTCCATGTAAGTGGACTCGCAGTGTATGTAGATATAAATTGCTCATTCTAAGTTAATAAAAACATAATGGTTCATTATGTAATGTCTTTATACACCTCTGAAAACATAGTTATGTATATTATGTTGCATTTCTGTCAATAGATCCTCCTAAATATTACACACTGCACCTTTAAAGCAGCTGGTGGACACCATATATTGACAGCTACTTACTGGCTGCTACTGTAACGGGTATAACTATCAAGAGAGGATATTATTGTTGTTGCTATTTCATAGTTAATATGTCGTTGAGTCCTGTAGTCTGTTATGATGCAGTACCGGAAGACTCCAGCAGAGGGTAGGGCGAGCATAGGGAGTTAATAACAGGCACATGGGTCCCCTTCCCCCACTCATAATACAGAAGTTGAGGGAAATGCAACAAGTGTTCGTGTCTGTCTGTTAAACATATCTATGTTCCCCCTTTTTAGGAAATCCCCTCAATATCTTAATAGTGATGTTCAAATGAGTTTGAGTATGTATGGTGTTTGTATAGTTGTTATACATCTGTGATGTAAAAAAGGGATGAGATTGAGTCGCACATGGCGAACGTGATTAGTTCTCGAAGCTAGGCTATCGTTAGCGCATTTCATGCGCTGTATTGTATATTATGCATATTATGTTTAAAGGTGTCTAACAACTTGTATGGAAAATACAATACTGTGTTGTTAAAATGAGTTTCCTGTGACGCTAATATCTCTTCATTCTTTTTATTCTTATTTGAGTTTGTATCGTAGACGAGTGAGTGTTAATGGGTCACGTGCTGAATCTTCCATGTTAAATTAGAGCCAGTTGTTATCACCTCATTAAATTGTTAATGTATAAAGTGTTATATTGTGATAAATGAAATGTTATGAGATTGAGATGCACTTTAAGTTCAGAGTATTTGAGTACAAATGACCTGTGAGTACAGAGTAAAATGTATAGTATTACGTTTCTTTTCATTTGAGGTAATATGATTTATTTTGCACTTTTCTTTATTTGATACAAGTTATTTTGTCACACATACAAGTGTAAGCTATCTTGTTTATTGTGTGTACCAGAATGGATATAGTGTCTATTGATGCTCATCTCTTAATTTGTTTTGTCAAGAAGTACACTATGGGAAATTTTGTGTATAAAAAGTATACAATGACGTTATATGCAAGTTGGTATGCATTTCTTAGTTATTTTGTGAAAATGGTTCTTTTACCCACTCATAATACAGAAGTCGAGGGAAACGCAACGAGTGTTCGTGTCTGTCTGTTAAAAATATCTATGTTCCCCCTTTTCAGGGAGACTACATTTGGAGGCACTGCCGGGATTGTTGAAGTGAGGTTGGTGTCCTGTGACAGAGGAAGTGACCACACTACAGCAATTCTAAAAAACAATTGACCCAGTTGGTAGACAGCACAGTGTGTTGGCTGCAGAAGTGGTGGAAGTCTCGTCCTTCCCTAGGTGCAACCTGAGGTGCTTTATTCAATAGGAAGGCAACACTAGGAAGGCAAGACAAAACACAAGCCCTTAGTCCAACCCACGACTCATCTGCCCAAATGGAGTCAGAGAATGAAAACTTGCAATTTGAGGTTAAAGGATTATTTCAGCTTACCATTGAACAGTTGATGCAAGTAAGTGACTTCTCTTGTTTCATACATCAGTCAGCATGTTGACCGTGACAAAATTACTGAACTAGAAGTGCTTACGGAACTATTGAGCTTATTGGACATGATCAAAGGCTTTCATATCTTTCTTGCAAACACAAAAGAGAAAGAGGTTAAAGTAGATGATGAAGCCAAAGATAAATTAATGAGAGAATTGGAGAGTTTAAGACTGGCAGTCCAACAGAAAGAAACTGAAATGCGGAAACTGACAACAAGGGAAATGAAAAGCAGAGTTGATGGTGAATTGTTACAGAGAAATCTACCAACAACCCAGGTAAATAGCCCCACATGGCGGAAAGACTATAAAATCTCAGGTCAGATTGGTGAACCGAGCCAAAGGGACAGACTCACATTTTCCAGTTTAGCACGCCTAATAGAGAATGGCCTTAGCAGAGGGTATTCCGAGACAGAAATAGTAGATGCTGTTGTCAGGGCTATTGTTCCAGATCTGCAACTGCGGAGCTACCTTGAAGGTAAAAGTGATCTATCTCTGCCTACCCTTAGGAGGATCCTCCGCTCACACTATCAGGAATGGAGTGCAACAGAGCTTTATAAACAACTTACCACAGAGGTTCAGAACAATAAGGAAACCCTGCAGAACTTTTTAATTAGAGCGATGGACCTCAGACAAAAAATATTGTTTGCATCACAAGAGGCAGAGTCAAATCTGAAATATGATCCTGTACTTGTACAGAGCATGTTTATGCACACTATACTTACAGGTCTGCAGAATGATAATATCAAAAGTGATCTCCAACCCTACCTGTTGCAACCTATCACCTCGGATGAGCTGCTGCTAGAGAGTCTCAATATAGCATGTGGGCATAAGAAAGAGAGACAAGATAACAGACACCACACAGGCCAGCAGGTATGCACATTGTACAGTCCAGTGATAGCAACGGAGATAGAAAACAAACAGCCCAGCAGCAGACTGTTACCCTGCCAGCAGACATGTTGTCAGAATTAAAGGGACTCAAAGCAGAAATGGCATTGTTAAAAGACCTCAAAACTGAGATGGTGCAGATACGAGAGACCATCCAAAGAACAGGTCATCCTACAGGATGGAACTCTCCTGTCAATATGGAAATGGATTGTGAGGCAGCCAAACATCCAATGAACTTTCAGCCTCAGTTTGCCCCTTGGAACATAGAGAACACTGCTGCTCTTCATCAAAATGGCAGGATAGTACCGGACTACCGTGGGGGTGCATGTCCCATGCCCCGTCCTAGGCCTAGGTGTTTTGGGTGCCAGCAGCGAGGGGAAAAATGCTGCCAGCATTGTTACAGGTGTGGAACTGACAACTGACACTCTCCTGGTTGCAGGAGATACCAGGGACAACCTGACATGGTGAGAGAGGCGCCTTTAAATGGAGAGCAGCTGCCCCCGAGGGACAGGGAGTAGCTGAACTGGCCAGAATGTCCCATAAAATTGTCAGCTGTGGAAAAAAGAGAAATTTGTTAGGAAAAAGAAGAAACCAGAGCTTATGCACACTACCAAGAATCCAACAAACACAGTCATGCAAAACTATCACTGACCAAAGGAAAAATGTGAAGACAAAGAAGCAGTCTACGGTGCCTGAATTGGTTGGGAAGAAGTGTCTTGTTGAACTGCTATATACAAGGACAGAGAACTCAGGTGGTTTGGGACACAGGTTCACAGGTGTCTGCTGTCGATGAGACGTGGAAAGCTTACCGGACCTTGAGAGACATAGCAAAGATAGTCAACCCAGATAACCCCTTGCAAATTGAAGTAGCTAATGGCACAGATATTCCATATGTGGGCTGGGTAGAAGTGACCGTTAGACTGGTTGGCAGTACTGCAGAATTTCATGTTCCTGGTGGCTGGTGGTGTTTCATGGGGTAAAGTTCTTGTATTTGCTTATTTGTATTTTACAGTAGGTTCTAACTACATTTTTGGAACCTTCTGTAAGGAAGTGATTGATTTGGATGAGTTTTTTTGCAGTCTCCTTCATTAGTACAGCTTTAGATATTAAAAAGCAGAACTTAAGTAAATTGCAGATTTTGATAAAACTGTTTGTGGTAGTGTTAAAGCTTCCGTGAGACATTTTATCTAGATTAGTAGATCAAAAGGCATCTTCGGGTGATGCTGCTTCAAAAATAATTTTGCAGACTAGTCAGTTTGATTTGCATAAAGACTCATTTGTTGAGAAGTCTCAGAATGTGTAGTAACTTCAATTTCAGTTTGAAGAGCTGAAGGGTAAAGGAAAAACAAATTGTAAGTGACAGGGTTGAGATTTAGAACTGGAGTCAGGGAAAATTGGAGATGGGAGTACTCCTGCGTTTGGAAAGTTAGAACTTTGAGCAGTTACACACAAACAGCTGTAACAATTGAAGCTAGTGCTGACATCGCTGTTTGTAAAAATATTCGTTTGGTCCTTCCCTTTATAGAGAAGGATATTGGAAAGATATTTTACTCATTTTGAGAGTGTAGTTGTAACTTTGTTGGGCTGAGTGTGTATGGACCTTACTGCTTCAATGCGTTTTAACGGGTATGGCTCAAGTTTGTTCTTTACCTTCTGACCAGATTTTAGATCGAGGCTGTTAAAACTGCAATTCTAAGATGCCATGAAATCGTACAGATTTTGTTAATCTTGGAGAGAAGGTAATTCTTGAGGAATTTAAGAATTGCTTTCCTGAGACACTGGCAATGTTCTTGAGTGAACAGCAGGTTTGGGAAGCACCGTTCTAAACCTTAGTTCTAGTGAATAGCTTCTTACCTAGACCTCAATCTTTTTGAGTTTGAAAGTAAAAAGGTTAAGATTTTACGTTGAGATTAGGTCCTTTTTAGTGTTTGGAGTCGCTGGGTCAGGCCTGAACAACTTGTTGAGGGCGGGTCTTATTTTTAGCGGGAGACGCATTTCTTGCCTGCACCATTACCGGAGCTCTGTCCAAGCAACTCCCAAGTGAGTATGATTTAGAAGATTTTAATGAAGTTGAGTTGACAAACATTTTATTCTCAAAACACAATTTAAGTTGTGTATTGGGGCATTTGGTCTGTGTTGGAGTTTTCCATTATACGAGCCCATTATTTAAGTCATTAAAAATAATTTCCTTAAATTATATTTAATGTTTTATGGGTGGGGGTGTTACGAGCCCCTGCTCTTTCTTTCCCTTTTTCCTTTCCTGTGTGCAGCTGCTAATTGGATGGGGGCAGAGACTATTACAAACACCTGAGGCCTCTACTTATTTAAGAGCTGCTGGCACTTCAATGGCAGCTTGCCCTGGGAACTCCGTTTTGTGTGTTTAGTCTTGTTTTTCCTTATTCTCTTTTGTTTAAGGATGGGGAGTGATTTGTTTGTTTAGTTACCACAGAGTACATAGAAAGCATAGGTAAGTGAGCTGACCCGGAAGACTTTTGCTGTGTTTGATTTCTTCCTCGGGAGATAGGAAGTTTTCTTAACTCTTGAGTTAGTGGTAGTTTAAATTAGTTAGCTCACCAGTCCTTATTTAGGATTTGTTTAAATACACTTTTTGCTGTTTTTCTATTTTTGATTATTTTAATTTACCTGTATAATAAAACTTTAACTTTTTGCCCTGGCCACTGTGGTGTTTGTTGCCTTTAGGATGGCTTTCTTATGTTGGTCCCTAAACAGGGTCGTAACATAAATTGGGCAACCGACAGCCACGCCCTATAATAGGCTTCAGATGGGCTTGACATTTGTGATACCCTAATTCAGATAAAAAAGGAACACCTCCACACGTCACCCTCATCGTGCAAAATTCAACTGTCCATGATATTATATTGACAGGTAAAATCGCTGTCGGCACTGTGCAGCCAGTTGCGTCTGTGTGTCCACTTAGTACATCCTCCAACACACACTCACCTGATCAAGTAAGCAGTATCGAGGTTGAACATCCTAAAAACTGGGAAGTGGATACAGACCTCTGGGACCCCCCAATCGATCTCAGCCACCTAGAAGACGACAAGAGACAGATAGTTCGTGAGATGCTGTGGGAAGAGTCAGGCTGTTTTTCCCGAAATGACAGTGATGTAGGCTATATTGAAAAGTTACAGCTCCAAATTTCTTTGAAAGACCAAGAACCAGTGGCATGCACCTACATGTCAGTCCCCAAGCCCCATATGAGGAAATGAAAGACTACTTACTCGATATGATTGCACAAGGCTGGATAGAGAAATCCCATTCTGCATATGCTTCCCCAGTAGTGTGTGTCAGAAAGAAATGTGGTTCTCTCCGCTTATGTATTGATTATAGGGAGTTAAATTGCAAGACACACCCTGACAGGCAGCCAATCCCTAGAGTCCAGGATGTGATGGATGGCCTTGGAGGTAACATTATGTTCTCATTATTAGACCAAGGAAAAGCCTATCACCAGGGCTTCATGGCAAAAGACAGCAAGCGTTTGACAGCCTTTGTAACCCCCTGGGGATTGTATGAGTGGGCTCGAATAGCCTTTGTGTTTTTGAATGCACCGGCCTCTTTTCAGCGCTGTATGGAAGAGTGCCTAGAGGGCCTCCGTGACAAGATCTGTGTTCCATACCTAGATGACACGCTTGTATTTAGTAAAACGTTTGAGAGTCATGTCAAAGCAGTCAGAAAAGTGCTACAAAGATTGAGGCAGTACAGAATCAAATTGAAATCCAGTAAATGTGAGTTATTCAGACCTGAGATTCATTACCTTGGAATGATAGTGTCTGCTGAAGGGAACAAAATGGACCCCGCCGACACTGCTGCCATCAGGGTTCTGAAAGTGAAAAGACCAAGTACAGTTGGTGAGTTGAGACAAGTGATGGGGTTTTTAAGTTATTATTGCCACTATGTGAGAGCCTTTTCCCGCATTGCCTGTCCACTGTATAACTTAACAAAAAGGGCCTGCTGTGGCTATGGGGGAGAAAGATTCCCAAAAGCTGCACTCAAAAGGGAGGGCATCCAATAGAAAGAGAAATGCAAGCATAGTGCCATCACATACACAAACTGAATGGACTGACACCCATCAACAGATTCTAGAGAAACTGGTAGATTGTCTGGTTCAACCTCCAGTACTTGCATTACCGGACTTTTCTAAACAATTTGTTTTACACACAGATGTTTCTAACAAGGAACTTGGAGCTGTATTATATCAGCAACAAGACGGGAAGCTCCGTGTAATTGCATATGGATCACGGGCGTTGTCAAAATCTGAGAAAAACTATTACCTCCACTCAGGTAAATTGGAATTTCTTGCTCTTAAATGGGCAATAATTGAGAGGTTCCACAACTATCTTTAATATGCACCCTTCTTCACAGTCTACAGTGACAATAATCCATTAACTTATGTCCTGTCTACCGCTAAATTAAATGCTACAGGAAGTAGATGGGTTGCAGAATTAGCTGACTTTAATTTTACTATCAAGTATCGCCCAGGAAAGGAAAACACAGACACTGATTTCTTATCCAGGATGCCGGCAGATGCAGAGAACCTGCTGGATGATTTCACAGAGGAAATCTCCTATGATGCAGTAGGAGCTGCTGTGCAGTCTGTAGGACTATAGTCAGAGATGACTGCAGCATGGTCAATGGCCATATCTGCTGAGGATTCATTTGAGTCTCAGAGCACTTTTGTTGCCTCACTACGACCCACACATTGGGCCTGTTTTGCAGTGTAAGTGTTCAGGAGAAAAGTTGTCACGTTGTAAGCTGAAAGGCTTCAGTCCACAGAGTCGCTGTCTAGCCAGGGAACTGAACAAGCTGGAAGTGGAAGAACATGGAGTCCTATGGAGAAAAACGGCATGCAGAAAACAGCTGGTAATACCTGACAAACATAAAATCACAGTGTTGAGAGAGCTGCATGACCAAATGGGGCATCAGGGCACAGATAGGACGATATCTTTGATTCGGGATTGCTTGTTTTGGCCATATATGCAGCGTGAATCGGAACAGCATGTAATGAGTTGCATGTGTTTAAAATATAAGAAACCCAACCATGAAACTAGAACACCTCTCGTAAGCATCATCTCAACCCACCCATTCAAACTTGTGTCTGTTGACTTCCTCCACCTTGACAAATGTAAAGGTGGCTATGAGTATATTTTAGTGATTGTGGATCACTTTACGCGCTTTGCGCAGGCATACCCGACCACATCGAAGTCAGGCAAAGTGGTAACAGGCAAAATATTTAATGATTATGCACTTAAGTTCGGCTTTCCGATGCGCATTCACCACGATCAAGGAGGTGAGTTTGAAAATCAATTATTTTCACAACTCAGCAAGTACTGCAGTGTGGCTGGTTCGAGAATAACCCCTTACCACCCACAGGGGAATGGCCAGGTAGAAACCTCTTATTACCATGTGACCAATTACCTGTTGAAACTGAGGGACTCCCACCTGGAAAACCAAAAAGAAAATATGCTAGACCAGCTGAAGTAAGGAGAGAATTGGATGGAGAGTTAGAGGACGATGAGGATGACTATTATTTCATGGACATCCATCTACCACAGGGAGTGACTGAACGTGAAGATACATCTCAATTTGAAAGGCAGGCATTAGAAACAATAGGGCGCCAAAGGAATGATGACTGTCTCAGTCAGGATACAACAGCCAGTAACTCACCAGGAATAGGGGAGAACTTAGTTGAAACTGAGATGGTCAGAGAACTACTGCAGTTCTCTGTAAGCAGTGATGGAAGTGAAACAGAGCCTTTACCCAAGAGACCACAGAGGGAACGTAGACCACCAAAGAGCTTTAGATATGATAAAGTTGGGTCCCCCTCTTGTTATGGCCTTACTGCACTACCATTACATACCATGCCTCAAGCGTGGACATATCAATTGCAACCTTACTATCATCAGCCCGTATGCTCTTATGGACTGTAAGCTCAGTAATCTTTTACTAATTGAACTGGCCCTCAATGACTTGTAACAAAACTAAGTTTTGAACTACATTTCAGGACTTGAAAATGTACTGAGTTGAGTAGTTTTACAGGACTCTTCCTCAGGGACATAAATTTAGTGTGAGTATATGAACATTTGATACTCACCTCCCTGTCTGGGACTCAAACCAGTTGTGGTTGTTGCTGACATTCAATGCACTGTCCAGTCTGAGATTGAATGAATCCATTACTGGATGAGCTAGACAAACTAAAATCTAATTACACGAATATATTGATGTTTGAAGAGACAAAGTTGAATGTATCAAAAGAGTTCCAGTCTGTAACTAATATGCATAATTTGTTGAATTACACTGATATATTGCTGTTTGAATGAGGAGACCAAGTTGAATGTATGAAAAGAGTTCCAGTCTGTAACCACTGGACTGAGATATTGATGTTGAGGACAACATCTGATTTTGGGGGTGGAGTAATGTAACGGGTATAACTATCAAGAAAGGATATTATTGTTGTTGCTATTTCATAGTTAATATGTCCTGTAGTCTGTTATGATGCAGTACCGGAAGACTCCAGTAGAGGGTAGGGCGAGCATAGAGAGTTAATAACAGGCACACAGGTCCCCTTCCCCCACTCATAATACAGAAGTCGAGGGAAACGCAACGAGTGTTCGTGTCTGTCTGTTAAACATATCTATGTTCCCCCTTTTCAGGTAATCCCCTCAATACAGGTGCTGGTCATATAATTAGAATATCATCAAAAAGTTGATTTATTTCACTAATTCCATTGAAAAAGTGAAACTTATATATTATATTAATTCATTACACACAGACTGATATATTTCAAATGTGTCTATATTTTAATTTTGGGAAAAACTAAGGAAAATCCCAAATTCAGTATCTCAGAAAATTAGAATATTACTTAAGACCAATACAAAGAAAGGATTTTTAGAAATCTTGGCCAACTGAAAAGTACGAACATGAAAAGTATAAGCATGTACAGCACTCAATATTTAGTTGGGGCTTCTTTTGCCTGAATTACTGCGTGGCATGGAGTCGATCAGTCTGTGGCACTGCTCAGGTGTTATGAGAGCCCAGGTTGCTCTGATAGTGGCCTTCAACTCTTCTGCATTCTTGGGTCTGACATATCGCATCTTCCTCTTCACAATACCCCATAGATTTTCTATGGGGATAAGGTCAGGCGAGTTTGCTGGCCAATTAAGAACAGGGATACCATGGTCCTTAAACCAGGTACTGGTAGCTTTGGCACTATGTTCAGGTGCCAAGTTCTGTTGGAAAATGAAATCTGCATCTCCATAAAGTTGGTCAGCAGTAGGAAGCATGAAGTGCTCTAAAAGTCCTGGTATACGGCTGCGCTGACCTTGGACCTCAGAAAACACAGTGGACCAACACCAGCAGATGACATGGCACCCCAAACCATCCCTGACTGTGGAAACTTTACACTGGATCTCAAGCAACGTGGATTGTGTGCCTCTCCTCTCTTCCTCCAGACTCTGGGACCCTGATTTCCAAAAGAAATGCAAAATTTACGTTCATCAGAGAACATAACTTTGGACCACTCAGCAGCAGTCCAGTCCTTTTTGAAGCGAGGCACTTCTGACGCTGTCTGTTGTTCAAGAGTGGCTTGACACAAGGAATGCGACAGCTGAAACCCATGTCTTGCATACGTCTGTGGGTAGTGGTTCTTGAAGCACTGACTCCAGCTGCAGTCCACTCTTTGTGAATCTCCCCCACATTTTTGAATGGGTTTTGTTTCACAATCCTCTCCAGGGTGTGGTTACCCCTATTGCTTGTACACTTTTTTTCTACCACATTTTTTCCTTCCCTTCGCCTCTCTATTAATGTGCTTGGACACAGAGCTCTTTGGACCTACAGAATTAGACTGAGAGACCATTTAAAGGCCTTTGAGGGTGTTTTGAGTTAATTAGCTGATTAGAGTGTGGCACCAGGTGTCTTCAATACTGAACCTTTTCACAATATTCAAATTTTCTGAGATACTGAATTTGGGATTTTCCTTAGTTGTCAGTTACAATCATCAAAATTAAAAGAAATAAACATTTGAAATATATCAGTCTGTGTGTAATGAATGAATATAATATACAAGTTTCACTTTTTGAATGGAATTAGTGAAATAAATCAACTTTTTGATGATATTCTAATTATATGACCAGCACCTATATCTTAATAGTGGTGTTCAAATGAGTTTGAGTATGTACTGTGTTTGTATAGTTGTTATACGTCTGTGCTGTAAAAACGGGATGAGATTGAGTCGCACATGGCGAACATGATTAGTTCTCGAAGCTAGGCTATCATTAGCACATTTCATGCGCTGTACTGTATATTATGCATATTATGTTTAAAGGAAAATAACAACCCTAATTATTAAAAATAGCAACAGTCGTGGCCAAAAGTTTTGTGAATTACATAAATATTGGAAATTGGAAAAGTTGCTGCTTAAGTTTTTATAATAGCAATTTGCATATACTCCAGAATGTTATGAATAGTGATCAGATGAATTGCATAGTCCTTCTTTGCCATGAAAATTAACTTAATCCCAAAAAAACCTTTCCACTGCATTTCATTGCTGTCATTAAAGGACCTGCTGAGATCATTTCAGTAATCATTTTGTTAACTCAGGTGAGAATGTTGACGAGCACAAGGCTGGAGATCATTATGTCAGGCTGATTGGGTTAGAATGGCAAACTTGACATGTTAAAAGGAGGGTGATGCTTGAAATTATTGTTCTTCCATTGTTAACCATGGTGACCTGCAAAGAAACGCGTGCAGCCATCATTGCATTGCATAAAAATGGCTTCACAGGCAAGGATATTGTGGCTACTAAGATTGCACCTAAATCAACAATTTATAGGTTCATCAAGAACTTCAAGAAAAGAGGTACAATTCTTGTAAAGAAGGCTTCAGGGCGTCCAAGAAAGTCCAGCAAGCGCCAGGATCGTCTCCTAAAGAGGATTCAGCTGCGGGATCGGAGTGCCACCAGTGCAGAGCTTGCTCAGGAATGGCAGCAGGCAGGTGTGAGCGCATCTGCACGCACAGTGAGGCGAAGACTTTTGGAAGATGGCCTGGTGTCAAGAAGGGCAGCAAAGAAGCCACTTCTCTCCAAAAAAAACATCAGGGACAGATTGATCTTCTGCAGAAAGTATAGTGAATGGACTGCTGAGGACTGGGGCAAAGTCATATTCTCCGATGACGCCCCTTTCCGATTGTTTGGGGCATCTGGAAAAGGCTTGTCCGGAGAAGAAAAGGTGAGCGCTACCATCAGTCCTGTGTCATGCCAACAGTAAAGCATCCTGACACCATTCATGTTTGGGGTTGCTTCTCATCCAAGGGAGTGGGCTCACTCACAATTCTGCCCAAAACACAGCCATGGATAAAGAATGGTACCAAAACACCCTCCAACAGCAACTTCTTCCAACAATCCAACAACAGTTTGGTGAAGAACAATGCATTTTCCAGCACGATGGAGAACCGTGCCATAAGGAAAAAGTGATAACTAAGTGGCTCGGGGACCAGAATGTTGAAATTTGGGGTCCATGGCATGGAAACTCCCCAGATCTTAATCCCATTGAGAACCTGTGGTCAATCCTCAAGAGGCAGGTGGTCAAAACAAAAACCCACTAATTCTGACAAACTCCAAGAAGTTATTATAAGAGAATGGGTTGCTATCTGTCAGGATTTGGCCCAGAAGTTGATTGAGAGCATGCCCAGTCGAATTGCAGAGGTCCTGAAAAAGAAGGGCCAACACTGCAAATACTGACTTTGCATAAATGTCATGTAATTGTCGATAAAAGCCTTTGAAACGTATGAAGTACTTGTAATTATATTTCAGTACATCACAGAAACAACTGAAACAAAGATCTAAAAGCAGTTTAGCAGCAAACCTTTTGAAAACTAATATTTATGTAATTCTCAAAACTTTTGGCCACGACTGTACTGTGTTGTTAAAATGAGTTTCCTGTGACGCTAATATCTCTTCATACTTTTTATTTTTATTTGAGTTTGTATCATAGATGAGTGAGTGTTAATGGGTCACGTGCTGAATCTTCCATGTTAAATTAGAGCCAGCTTGTTATCACCTCATTAAATTGTTAATGTATAAAGTGTTATATTGTGATAACTGAAATGTTATGAGATTGAGATGCACTTTAAGTTCAGAGTATTTGAGTACAAATTACCTGTGAGTACAGAGTAAATTGTATAGTATTATGTTTCTTTTCATTTGAGGTAATATGATTTATTTTGCCCTCTTCTTTATTTGATACAAGTTATTTTGTCACACAAGTGTAAGCTATCTTGTTTATTATGTGGACCAGAATGGATATAGTGTCTATTGATGCTAATCTCTTAATTTGTTTCTTCAAGAAGTACACTATGGGAAATATTGTGTATAAAAAGTATGAAATGATGTTATATGCAAGTTGGTATGCATTTCTTTGTTATTTTGTGAAAAACTGAATGGTTCTTTTACCCACTCATAATACAGAAGTTGAGGGAAACGCAACAAGTGTTCATGTCTGTCTGTTAAACATATCTATGTTCCCCCTTTTCAAGGAGACTACACTACTGCTGAAATTGACCCCTGCTCAGGGACTCTTTGTATAATTTCTGTTCTCCACTCGCCTATCATTCCTCAACCTCAAATACTGTGTATCATCTGAAATACTGTATGTAAGTATTAGCAACTGTACATGGCCACTCAATCTGATGTTGAAGCTGAACAGTAGCGCTCACTGCGAGACAGATGAAGGCGCCGGTGCGCTCACATACTCCTAAAATACCCCAACATTTTTGTTCATACAGATAAAAGTAGTACATCTTTCGAATCTGTAAAGACTCTACGTTTTGTGTGCACTCACACAGGGGTGGACTTTACCATTAGGCAAAGGTAGGCAATTGCCTTGGGCTACACAGGGCCCCCCAAAAAACTCTAAATCATATGTTATCTTATCAATCATGTGGTCTGAATTTTCCCGCTCTTGCAGGGTATAATTTTGGACGTGATTCCTATAACAAGAATATGATACATTGGACAAATAATTGATTGTCAGAAACGTTTTAAGCAAGAAGATTCAAACACACACATACTAAACATGAATATGAATCCTTAAGCTATTCAATAGTTATTTAAAAGATTTACACATATAAGTGATTAGAAACAAGATAGTCAAATGTGTGGGTTACATATATGATATGGAGTTGGACTGATATTCGTTTATAAGTCTTTTTGAGTTCATTTTGATGCATCTACATCTGTAAAAGACAGTTTCTGAGCCATTCTTTGACATAAGGACGTTCTGTGGAGACCAGAGTTTAAAAGGTTCCATTAAAGGAATTTCAGTCTCGTTCTTTTCTTCTAGGTGGGGGGAAGTCAGTCCAAAGAGCTTGTGATCATGATTACTATCATTGATTTACATGTGATGGTCATGCTGTGTGTCAGGGTTTTGCACTGTCACTGGGTTTTGTGTCTTGTTTCTTTTGTGTCAGCACATGGCCTTGTTAATTTTTTTTTTCTGCCATGTGCTCCCTTAGCCCCTCCTCCTTGTTTCCTTTCTACGTCACCCTCTTGTTAGCCTTGTTCGTCTAATTGTGCTCACCTGTTCCTCATGTGTTTTCCTCACTATTTATAGTGCTCCTTACCCTTTTGTGTGTGCTGGTTCGTGGTCATTTTCACACCCTCTGTCACTGTCTTTGTAGCTGTCTGTGGCTGTGGCTGAATATGTGCCCGTGTCCCCCTGTCTGGTTGGTCTTGTGCCCTTGTTTTGTCTAGTCCTTGTAGTTCTTGTCTTGCTCCTGTGGGATTACAAATTTATAAAATGTTAAATCTAGGTTCCAATGTAATAGTATGTACATTGTGTTTTTACATTTTGAGGTTAATATGATGACATTCTGAGATGATCAAGTCAAGCAGCCCAGGTTTCTGAGACATTGAACTTTTGTTTGATCTTCCTGACCATAAACTCAAGGCACAACTGTGCCTTTGTTTCTATGATAATGTGAAGGTATGGGCCATACTGTCAGGCACCTCTGTATTTAAATGACACTGTTATGCTGATGAGATCAAGGCTGGGAAAATGCCAGTGTTTGTTGGCACTTTCCTGATTCCATTTGCTTGCTTTGTTTAAATTGTCTCCACCTCTATGTATCCCTCCCCCTTGAAATGTATATAAACTCCAAAGTATCACTGCTTTGGTTAGACTTTTGATGACTGTAGCGCTGAGGCAGAGCGTTCTCAATAAAGAATGCTGCTGAAGATTACCCAAGAGTCTCCTGGTCTTCGCTTCTGAGTTTCCAGATCTGACTTGGTGCCGTGACCCGGATAGAGCTCCTCACCTGAATCCAGATTGAAACTGCAAGCTCAACAAATATCTGACTTCGTTCCAGACTGAATCTTTCTGTACAACCAAGGGTTGGTGAGTGTAACTCTATCCAAAAGAACCTTTAAGACCAGTATCCTCTGCACCGCCAGAGAAGAGTTAACAGACAGCTGCAGGGTTTGGTTAACTAAGTTACCCTCTAAAAATTTATTTTAGAGATGAAAATATCCTCTGTTTAGGCAGGGAAGATTAGCATCATGTGCTAATATTGTGTTACCCTCTGTCTCAGCAGGGAAGTTTAGCGTAAAGTGCTAGAAGTTTGTGTTACCCTCTGTCTCGACAGGGAAGTTTAGCGTAAAGTGCTAGAAGTTTGTGTTAACAAGTGTATCCTCTGCTTGCCAGGGAAGTTTTAGAAGTGTCCTATTGTGTCAGAAAGACTTTACAAAATGTTGAGAAGGAATGCTTATCTGATTCCAACAACTGAGAAAGGTGGACTAGCTACTCCTTCATGGACAGACAGTGAGTTCAAATCATTGTTAGGACAGCACATGGACTCAGTAGTGACAGAGTCAGTCAGATTGGACTTGACAAAGAAATTTGGTATTGATCCAGAAAAAGTATGGTCAATTGAAGAATGTAAAAAGGTACTAGGATCATGTATTCGCAAGAACAATGTGAAAGGCATTATCTGCTGCCACAGAGAATTTGGTTTAGCTTTAACTACGGAACATTCTCAGCGTAGCTCAGAGCTAGAGAAACAGAACAAAGAGCTCAGAGCTAGAGTATCCTCTTTGACTAAGAAATTAAACCACAACAAAGCTGCATCAAAAACTGATGTGGAAGTTAGTCAGACTGATAACAATTATCCTGACTTACAAGCTTTTTTAGAAACAGATGTAGCCATCCAGTCAGTAACTGATTTGTCTGTAAATTCAGTGAAGGTATGTGGAGCTAGGAGAAGATCTCATCAGAGAATTGAGGGAACTGAAAGTGTTCCTTCCAACTCTTCTGTTGTCCAAGTACAAACTGTTGCCAAAGTTCTAGGACCTAAAGATATAGAGAGACTATCCCAGAGCTTACCCTCAGCATGCATACATTTTTCTGAATTTAGAAGAGCACTGATCAGCAAAATGCGTCTCTATGACATGTCGTTAGCAGAAGTCACACAGCTGATGTCACAAATTCTAACTGAATCTGAATTCAACAATTTTGAGTCTGCTGTTACTTCTAAACTACAACATGCCAGTAAAGATGAACTGAGAGAGGGAGTTCTGAGAGAGTTAAAGAACATTGTTGGACCAAAAGTGAATTGGTCAAAGGTCACTAGTTGTGTACAGAAGAAGGATGAAACTGTAAGTGAATACACTGAAAAGTTTTGTCAGTCAGCTGCAGTTTACAGTGGAATAGCTGACACACCAGAGAAGGTAATGGATCATAAAGGACCACTAGTTCGAACATGGTTTGATGGCCTTTTAGCCGAGTACAGATCTGCTTTACCATTCTTAGATCTTACATGGTCCACTGGAAGCTTGCAAAACAACCTTGGACAGGTTAGCTACTTGGGAAAGAGACTCTGATGTCAAAGCCAGAGTAAAGATTGCAGCAGCATCTTTTCAGGTCAACACAGAGAACCGACAGAAACGTAAAAGTCCTAAGAAGGAGGGCAATTGTCATTACTGTGGCAAATCCGGACACTGGATGAAAGAGTGTAGGAAAAGCAAGAAGACATTAAGAGAAATGAACAGCTTTACTCAGCTCCTACTCAGTCTACTTATCACTCTAAAGCAGCCCCTCCCTACTTCACCGAACTGTTGGAGCAGCTTGCTCAGGTGTTAACTGTTAGGGCTGTGAGTGCTTAACTACCCCAGTAATGTATAACAAAGATGAAAGATTCTTTGAAAATAAAACTACAGGAAGGTGACTGTCACTTCCTTTCATTGAGAGAACGTTAAGTACACTCACAGCCTTCAAAGCTATATTACAGCACACTCTAGTCACTCCTATTCTCTTTGGGTTATGATGTTTTGTTATGACTGATGTTCCATTGGAAGATGGAGATGTCACACAGTAAAGTTTGCACACCAACTACAGGGACAGACTAGGACACACACAGACCAGTGAGGAGCCCAGGGAAGAACCGATGTGCAACAGGCCTCGGGGGCCAACCCTGTGGTGAAGACTTCCTCATAGGTTTCCCCTATCAGTAGTTTCATCCCCACCTCATTGGTCCATAGGTGTCAAATTACTTAAAACTAGGTTGAGAAAAACCCTATACGATCGCCAGACTTAAAAACCAATATACGATCAACAGAAGTCTAAAAATGTCTATACATGAATACTGCTGGTCTGCTGTTTTTTTTTGTTTTCTTATGTTGCAGGTATGTGTGCATGAGATGTCATCTCCATAAGCAGCACCCTGGTGTAAAGCATCACCTTAGACATCCATGAACAAGCTTCTTGAGGACCAAGAATCATCTGTATAAATCTACATGGGAAATGGACTACAGAAAACAGACTTCACAGCTATTCGGGCGCCATAGACTTCAAGACTTCCACTCTCATGCTACATGGTTTTCTGTGTCATCATGTAGTTTCCACGACATGTTACCATCCATGTCATATGTGTCCACAGTTATTGTTCTAAAAATAACTATTACACCTAAGTAAATCTAGGACAAGACACAGAATAAGTTATATGTGCCTGTAACCTTCTCAAGTTACATGACTGCAAGATGGGGCTTATGTTAAGATACATAGGCCATAGAATGGACTTATGAAAGTTTAAATTTGTATTATGTGAGAGTTATTAGAACTCTCAACGGGAGGACTGTGGGATTACAAATTTATAAAATGTTAAATCTAGGTTCCAATGTAATAGTATGTACATTGTGTTTTTACATTTTGAGGTTAATATGATGACATTCTGAGATGATCAAGTCAAGCAGCCCAGGTTTCTGAGACATTGAACTTTTGTTTGATCTTCCTGACCATAAACTCAAGGCACAGCTGTGCCTTTGTTTCTATGATAATGTGAAGGTATGGGCGATACTGTCAGGCACCTCTGTATTTAAATGACACTGTTATGCTGATGAGATCAAGGCTGGGAAAATGCCAGTGTCTGGCACTTTCCTGATTCCATTTGCTTGCTTGTTTTAAATTGTCTCCACCTCTATGTATCCCTCCCCCTTGAAATGTATATAAACTCCAAAGTATCACTGCTTTGGTTAGACTTTTGATGACTGTAGCGCTGAGCAGAGCGTTCTCAATAAAGAATGCTGCTGAAGATTACCCAAGAGTCTCCTGGTCTTCGCTTCTGAGTTTCCAACACTCCTTAAGTTAGTAATCTGTTTGTTCTTGCTTTTGCTTTCACTTGTAATATTTATTTAAGTTTTTCTAGTCCTGATTCTTGGTTTTGTTTGATATTCTTTAAGTTGGTTTAATTGGTAATTATTTCTTATTTTGTTAATTTACTCTTTATTAATGGTTTATATTTTCCCTTATCTTGGGTTTAATTTGTTTCTGTGGAGCTTTGTCCTGTCTAATCTTGTGTTGGAGTTCCTGACCTGTTCCCGTGTGTCCTGCCCTGGTTCTACCTGCCTGGCACTTGGTCCGCTTCAGAGTCGGCGGTCACCAAATGTCTGAGCTCTGCTCTATGGTGCCTTGTGTGGTCTTCTCCATCAGCCTGGTCTTGCCGCCCCCTCTGTTGCCAATGTATTCTGTGAGTTGTTTTCTGAAGCTGACCCAGTGGCCTTCCCTAGCTGTTCCTGTTTACTGTGTTCCTGTTGTGGTACTTGTGCACTTCACTACCCTCTTGTATCAGTCTGTTTTGTCAATAAACCATTGCTAACTCACTAACTCACTGCAATTGGGTCCTCCTTCTTAGAACCCTGACAGCTGTGCATCTCTTTGACCATCAATCGTGATTACTTGCCCCAAATTTGACAATCTCATTTCCGAATTGGAATTGTCAATTGTTCTAATGTTGAAAGGTTTTCAAGGTGCTAGTTAGTGGACTTGCTTTCGACTTGTGGCACTAGGATTTGATTTACAACATCCTGTTGTCTTGAGCCTTTCTGTGGAATTCGGCTCCTCATGTTTCAACCATGCTCCCGATCAAACCTTTAATTTGTCTGGTTTGGGTCAGATACACTACAGTAATGTCTATGATGAAGACTGCAATACAACTGAGTACCACTAGCAGTCATTCTGAACAATGCGTTACTGTCAGACTTGAAGATCCAGGACTCTGGACAAAACATCTCACTGACAAAAAGCTCTGCTCAATAAGGCAGAGAGGCCCAGTTCTATGAGGCGCCGCGTAGGATTTAAATCAAACTTTGCTTATACATGCATAAAACACGTGCATATACACCTATAAATTACTCGCATATACATGCATACTACTGGATGTTCACAAATACATATATAAAATACAAGTGCACACTTATATGAAATTGATACCAATACATATGTTAACAATGAATGCATACACACTTGTGAATAACTTGCGTATACATATAAACTTGATGCATGTATACACCTACAGACACTCGCGTATATGTATAAGCTCGATCCATGCATATACACCTACACACCCACGCATACATATAAACTCACTGCATACAAACACAACTGCACATACTCGCATATACATACAGTAGGTGGACATCCAAAACGTTACTTCTACCACCACCACGGCGTCTGCAAAGTGCATTTGCAGCTTTTGACCGCTGAGTGGCGCTTTAATCACAAGTTTTCAAACAAGCGCATCAAAGCACATTTTCGCAAATAGACGTCAGTTTTGCCTCACTGATGTGTTACATTTGACGGATGCAGTCAGGGAAAAATGAAAGAAAAAAACTATAGTTAAAAATATTTTAATATTCACAGATGAAAGTTTGGTAATTATGAAGTTATGTGCATTTCTTAGAACGAATTCAAGCAGGATAAATGTCAAGCCTGTGCCTGAGCCTGTGCTTATATTTTTCTCTAAGCTACACAGTATTACACCATATTTTAGATTTGACACATTTAATAGGTGTGCAGTATTATTTAAATAATATGAATTATGTGTTATATTATTCAAAAGAAATTGTGGTTTACTTTGCATCAGAGCATTAAAAGTGGTAGCCTATTTTAGTGAGCTAGGCTACATGGATTTATATGCAAAATGTCAATATTCTCATATACTAGGCTTATATTTTAATTTATATTTTAAAATTCCTTTAATAAAACAACATGCATTTTTGTTATTCGTTACCTGTCCTTTATTTTGACAGACAACTTCTTGGGAAAATATATTTGTCTGTAAGAAATTGTTGCGTGGTTTTATAAATTACTTTCTTTATTTTAGTAAAACGTGAGGCACTGTATAATTTCGTTCCCATTATTTAGGCCTAATTAAAACAAGAAACGAATAAATTAAACCTGCACGATTTAGCTAAATCATTGAAATTCTAAAGAATGGACGGATTAATAAAACGTCCTCACGATTAAACTCAAGTTCTCTCATTATAATCACCAAAGTGCAATAATGTTAAAAAAGAGCTTCATTAATAGACAACTTCAGTTACTTTAAAACACACAATTAAATGCTTTTTCAAAAAAAGTTAAAAAAAAAAATTAAAATTGCAGCCGCATTTAAATGCAGGTGTGTAAAATGTCTGCGTGCAAGATTTGCGCGGCACTAGTGATGCTGAGTGCATGCGCAGCATTTATTCTTTGTTTTATCTTCATTACAAATCTTGTTTGGTTTTATTTTGGATAATTGCATGTAAAAAAATAATTTACGTTGTAATGCATATGCAAAATTTGAATAATTATTCATATTTAAGTGTTTGTGCGAAAATTATTAATGCGCATGCAGGACAGGGAGGCGCCCTCTAGATCACTTGAATTTTTTCCTGCTAATGAATTAACTTAAAATTGTGGTGTCTCACATACATGAGAAATATATCTATAGAAAGCTTGAAATGTCTTTTAAACGAATCAATTCAAACGAAATCAAACGAAAGCATTATGTAATCTGTGAAGGTTGTATTTCTCTTTAAAGGCGCGTCCATGTGGAGAGAGTAAGCACTGTGAATTTCATCTTGCAGCCGACAAGAAAACATTTGTTTATTAATAAATAATTAAAATGTCTCCTTTTTTTACAATTATTGGGCTACTTCTGCCTGTGCTTTGTGACAAACTTAATGCATGTGCTTGAGCGCGAAATATATTAAGGATCATTATGGATTATAGATGTAAATTTAATATAATCCTGCGATTAGTTGAATAATGACAAATGAAGGACTAGTAACTAGAAAAATCTTACATGGGAGGCAGACCTATTAAACAGCCTCTAGACATCTCTGTTAAAGTTTTTAAAGCATTTTATACGCGTTTGCATAAATTCTTCTTTCAGAACGGTCTGTAATGGAGAGATGCTTTAACACTGATTTTTCCTCTGAAACACAAAAACGAAAATTGAAATAAAATTGATATTTTTTTTTTTTTTTTTTTTTTTGAGAATGGCCAACCCTTCTATGCAGATATTGTTGCTTCTGGTTTGTGCATTGTAAATAGGCTACATAATAATAATAATAATAATAATAATAATAATAATAATAATAATAATGTCTCCAAAAAATTTTTTTTGTCATGTCTGTAATGCATGTGTATTTCCAAATCTAAAAGAGCCTATAAAACATCATAGATGGATCATACTGATGTCTGGACTGGTCTGGATGTCATTTGCGAATTTATTTTTTTATTTTTTGAGTTAAGGCAACTTCCTCTGAAGTTATAATAACTAATAAACTATATTGCACTATACATTAGTCAACATTTGAAGTGGATCTAAACCTTTCTTCAAAGTTGCCCTAAAACCAAAATGACGAGTCCTATCTAAACCTGTTCTGCAAGTTTGATACCCTCATAAGACACTGTGCATATGAAAGAACAAGAGATTCACACATTTATATCAACCCCCACAAGCTATACAGAACTACCCCCCAGCCCCCTCGAGCTGAACTGAATTCGGTCTGTTTTTAGGCTGCGAGGAACGGTGTGTTCTCATGTTACTGGGTTGAAACATGCCTGCACTCACAGCAGCCCTACTCTTTTTATTCATTATTTTCCCGCAGCCCATATTATTGTTTTCACAAGACCATAATAATAACAAATTATCAATTGATATTTAATCATTATTTTACGAAAATCATTGTTATTTGTGAACGTAGCGTTTGCGGAAGGCTTTAAGACCAAGCGGAGTCCTCCATCAGCTGCTCCCGCTTCACAGCGCGCGGGACTCGCGTTAACTGACCCTGCTTCAAAGTCCACAAGTTTTGATTTAACTAAATCAGTTTGAGCAAATACAACTTACTGATCATGAGCCCAACATTTAGCAAGACAGAAAAACATTCAGTCTACCTGAAGGAAGATGTATTTCATTGTAAGTTAATGCTGTTAAATAGAGAGTTAAATAGAGAGAGAGAGTGAGAGAGAGAGAGAGAGAGAGAGAGAGAGAGAGATAAACAAAAAACGTGTTGGCTATTCCTAAACTTGGAGCTCATTATTGAAGAACAAATCCAAACACCAGAAGCAAACTCTCAGTGTTCTTTCATTGAAAAGTATGCATTTTGTTTATTCACAGGCTATATGGTTGAAATAATATTTTAGTTCAAAACTTTAAGTGCCATTGTTTTAAAAAAAAAAATGCTTTATTGGCTAACGTTTCATAGACCTTCAGTTATTATGCTTTAAAATCCCATAACATTTGTAATTTCACAGTATTTTCACCTCCTAAATCACTAACCTTTAAAGTCACAATTCTATAATGGTAAAATTTACTCAGGCCGATGGCACTTTTAATTACATTGTTTTTTTGTTTTTTTTTTAGAATAATTGTAGCTTACATAAATAGGTGAAGCAAAACAAATATGAATGATATTTGGATCGTCCCTTATTTTTTCCCTTATTTTCTTAAAGAATAAACACTTATTTTCTACAAGAATAAACATGATGACATATTATTAATTCATAGAAATAATTTAAGCAATTAAAACCTGATAACATATTATTAATTCATAGAAATAATTTAAGCATTTAAAACCTTTTTTTAAAAACTTGAACTTCAATACTATTAAACTGACTTTAAAATCTCAAGGAGTTTTACGTTAAAAAGGGTAAAATGTCACAGTGCATGTTAAATAGTCTAAATTAACTTGTGTTAACAATATAATTAGAACTAACAATATAATTTGATTTTCTTTTTAAATGAACAATTCCTGTATAAAATGGGACAGTGACCTTTATATCAAACATTTTTAAATCGCCCACAGCTGAGCAACGCGCAAGGCAGGTTGAGCGTGCGAAGTGAATGTGCTGCACAAAGTCATTTTCAGATGCAATGAAAATAAAAAAATAAAAAACCCTGGATAGCCTAGATTAGGCCCAGACTCTGTTCCTTAGTAGGCTATATAATAATTATAATTACTGTTAACCCACAGTAACAAATTTTAACCGATTAATCGCCTATTTTCGTTTGCTGCATGTTATTTTATTTTATTTTATTTATTTATTTATTTTTTAAAACAGGCTAAAAAAATAAATTAAGTTTGTGAGAGGAAAAAAAATATATAAGTCATGTATAAGTTGCATTTTATTACATTCAGAAATAATAACGGCTGGCCTAATAATGTTATAATGTGCCAACAGGATATTTTTAGTTCTCTTCACTTTACAACAAATCCTTTAAATTTAACAAATTTATCAGAACAGAACAATAATTACAAATATATAATTCTAATGGATAAATAAAATCACAGTATATAATAATATAGGCTTAGCTATAAACAAACAAAATAATAATAAATGAATAATAATTTAAAGCGAACCATAAGGTAAGGTTGGGCTCTCATTCGGGAGAAATCCAAACGTTTCCATATTCGTGATGTTGCCTATTTCAATCTTAACTATTATTCATTAGGAAAAATAGGCTTTGTAGTTCACGCGTGTTTCAGTATCGACGGAAAAAAAATAAAAAATCATAATTAACAAAAATATGCCAAAGTGGACCGCTGCTCGCGCCGAATGGCAATGTGAACGGCTACTGTTTCCAATGAATGTGCGCGAGGCACCAGTGTGATCAAACAGCTGAAACAGAAAATACAAAATTTTTGGTCACACTGTAAAGACATAATTCAAAAATGCAAAGTGTTAGCAGTTTGAAAAATCAAGAATAATAACAGAATTAATCATAATTATTGCTAAATGCTGGACCGTTCTCATTTCTATCTGCAAATGGAACCTGAAGGATTTTTTTAAACCAAGCATGAACCGAAATGAAAACATTTAGCTTTTTATCCGTATATATAGGCCTTATATTTAATGACTGTTTAATAACAACAGCAAGCATAAGATCCTTTGTGTAAAGGTCTTTCTTTTAATTTTTGATGAGTAGACTGTAGCCTAAGACTATCCTACATTTTGAAATTAACTCACTGTTAATTTTTTAATGTTTTTTTAAAGATGGTACAATGTTATATCATAATGTTATTGTTGTTTTACCTCCTCCTTTTATCTCATTTTACAATTACATTCAGTTCGCAATCCGTCCCTTTGCGCCACCTGGCGGTAGTTTCACGAATGAATTTAACACGCGACTGACTTGCAGTTAACCCATTTTGGTTGTCTACCATCTGTATAAACCTGATCCGTGCATATACACCTATTAAACACTCGCACATAAATGTAAACTCAATGCGTGCATATACATCCATAAAACACTCGCGCATACATAAAAAATAACATTAAATAATGTATACAGTTCAGATAAGAAAGACATATGCTTTATTTGTGTACATATATATATGCAAGTGATTTCATATGTGGATGTGTGTGAACTTTTAAGTGTAAACGGAAGGCATTTCAGTGCAAATGGAAGGCATTTCAGTGTAAAAGTAAGTTGTTTAAGCGTGAACGGCAGTAACCTGTCTATATACCGCATTTGCAATCATGGACAGGGATTGTGCTACAACTGAAGCAATTAGCATTTTGTGAAATGTTCTTTCTTCACCCACTATTATAAGATCAATTACCAATTCAGTTGAATCGAATGTGTTGCCTCCTCAACTGCAGGCAGAAACACAATCTGAATCACACACTTTGTTTCGGCCTTCGACCCCTGGTATACAAAAGCATCAATAACATGCAAACAATGCCAACATCATCCGCCAGACCATGATATGGCACTCGGCAACAGTAAGTTAACTGGCAGTGTCGATCTAGAAAAAGGTGAGAATTTCACTTCTATGCAGTCTTCGTGAAATAGCTGCAAACGCTATGCAAATTACACACACAGAAAGAGAGAATAAAATGTCCTGCCACTATAGTTAAAAAATATAAAATGTGTTCCCAACTAAGTCCCAGTTTCAATAGTGAGCTTAGCCATTTTCAGAATTAAGGATGTCAAGTAATTTAAATGTCATTAATTAAAGTTTGCTTTTTGTTAAGTTGTGTTTGTTTTTAGGTTTATTTCAGGCCAAGGACACAATATCATCAGACTTTTAATAAGAATGTTTTACTGTTGACCTCCCCTGACAATAATGTTGTAGTAAAGCACAAGAAAAAACAGCACTTGCATGAGATTGGACACATATTAAATGCGTTTGAATTTGACAAAGCATGGGATAGAATGGTTTTAAGAAAAATCTAAGAAAAAGTGCTACATGATTTAAGGCATTTTTTTTTTTTTTAAGATAGTTAGTTATTGTAAATGTTTTACTGTGTGATGTATTATTTAAGGGTTTATTAGTACCACTGGTTTTAATTGTGTGTAGTTTGGAAATACTTATGGGATGTGGCAACAATCATTACACCTTAAGGGAAGGTCAGGAACTGGATAGCAGCTTGATTTTAAAGGTGTTCAAGTTGAAGGCCTTGTACGTAAATCCCTTAGGACCACTACTCTTGGTAAGACTGGTGTGTTTTTTGTTGTTGTTGTTGTTTGTGTTTGTTTGTTATGAAGTTTGATTGATTTACTTTTTTCTTTCCCATATGGGCTTCCTTATAGGGTTTAGTGTTATTTCAGGCCATATACAGTTGCACTCATAAGTTTACATACCCTTTGCAGAATGTGCAAAATATTAATAGTTGAAACAAAATTTGAGGGATCATGAAAATTGCATGTTATTTTTTTTTTTTTAGTTCTGTCCTGAATAACATATTTCACATGAGATGTTTACATATACTCTACAAGACAAAATAATAACTGAATTTATAAAAATGACCCCATTCAAATGTTTACAGTACATACCCTTGATAAATAAACCCCTAATAAACCCTTAAATAATACATCACACAGTAAAACATTTACAATAACTATAACATCTTAAAAAAAAAAATTACCTTAAATCATGTGGCATTTTTCTATGATTTCTATCCCATGCTTTGTCAAATTCAAACGCATTTAATATGTGTCCAATCTCATGCAAGTGCTGTTTTTTTCTTTTGCTTTACTACAACATTATCGTCAGGGGAGGTCAACAGTATAACATCCTTATTAAAATTCTGATGGTATTGTGTCCTTGGCCTGTAAAAACAAACACAGCTTAACAAAAAGCAAACTTTAATTAACCACATTTAAATTACTTGACATCCTTAATTCTGAAAATGGCTAAGCTCACTATTGAAACTGGGACTTAGTTGGGAACACATTTTATATTTTTTAACTATAGAGGCAGGACATTTTAATCTCTCTGTGTTTGTGTGTAATTTGCATAGCGTTTGGAAGGTATTTCATGAAGATTGCATTGAAGTGAAATTGTGAAATTCTCAACTTTTTCTAGATCAAGACTGCCAATTAACTTACTGCTGGCGAGTGTGATATCATGGTCCGTGAACTTTGCCTTTTGATGATGTTGGCATCGTTTGCGTGTTATTATAATAGTGGGCAAAGAAAGAACATTGCTAATTGCTAAAAGATTGCTAATTGCTTCATTTGTAGCACGATCCCTGTCCATGATTGCAAATGCGGTATATAGACAGGTTACTTCCATTCACGCTTAAACGACTTCCTTTTACACTGAAATGCCTTCCGTTTACACTGAAAAGTTCACGCACATCCACATATGAAATCACTTGCATATATATATGTACACAAATAAAGCATTTGTCTTTCTTATCTGAACTGTATACGTTAGTAAATGTTATTTTTTATGTATGCGCGAGTGTTTTATGGATGTGTATGTGCACATCGAGTTTATATTTTTGTGCGAGTGTTTAATAGGTGTATATGCACGGATCAAGTCTATATGTATATGTGAGTATGTGCAGTTGTGTTTGTATGCAGTGAGTTCATATGTATGCGCAAGTGTGTGTAGGTGTATATGCATGGATTGAGCTTATACATATACGCGACTGTCTGTAGGTGTATGCACGCGTCAAGTTTATATGTATACGCAAATTATTCACAAGTGTGTATGCATTCATTGTTAACATTATATGTATTGGTATCGATTTCATATTAATGTGCACGTGCATTTCATATATGTATTTGTGAACATCCAGTAGTATGCATGTATATGTGAGTAATGTATAGGTGTATATGCACATGTTTTATGTTTAATTTAAATCCTACGTGGCGCCTCATACAATTCAGATTAAGTACAGAATCCAAAAAATACAAAATAGAAGGGCAAAGATTTACAAGCAGATGCTATTACCTGCAAATGAAGAACGGAGAAAAGAAAAAGAGGTCCTGGATTGTGTATAGTAAAAAAAAAAACAACAAGAAAAAAAAAAACACTGTTATGTGCTTTTTTGCCACCTGTTTGGCAATCAAGAAAATGACATTCAGCTAAGTGTGGATGAGTTCAATAACTGGAAAATTCTTGCAGCCCACTTGAGACAGCATGAGAGGTCTGCTGAACATATCACAAACATGCATACTTGGCAAGATCCTTTACAGAAACTACAAACAAATACAGCTATAGATCAGATAAACCAAGATCTAATTGCTCTTTGAGTCAACTGCTGGAAAGAGATTTTAAGAAGACTTATTAGAATTGTAAACCATCTGGCAGACCACAATCTTGCATTTCATGGGCACTCCGACATATTGTTTGAGTCTGGTAATGGAAATTTTCTTGGAAAAGTACAATTAATGGCTCAGTTTGATCCAGTGATGTGTGAGCATTTGAGGAGAATTCAGAAAAAAGAGCTAAGTGACACTTAAGTAAACATATTCAAAATTAACTAATTTCCAGTGTGGCAAACTGTGCAACTGCTGCAACTGTTGACTCAGACGACCACCGGGACAAGACCACAGGAAACAGATGATTCTTCTGAACAATCTGACTTTGCTGCAGCCTGGAATTGAACTGCTGGTTTCGTCTGGTCAGAGGAGAACTGACCCCCAACTGAGCCTGGTTTCTCCCAAGGTTTTTTTCTCCATTCTGTCACTGATGGAGTTTTGGTTCCTTGCTGCTGTCGCCTCTGGCTTGCTTAGTTGGGGACACTTCATTTACAGCGATATCGTTGACTTGATTGCAAATTATTGCACAGATACTATTTAAACTGAACTGATCTGCATGATGACATCACTGAATTCAATGATGAACTGCCTTTAACTGTCATTTTGCATTCCCTTACCAAAAAGTAGTATACTTCAAGTTTATTTTATTAAGTATACTTAAGTATAGTTCAAGTATATTTAGACTTTTTGTAAGTATAAGTCAAGTATACTTAAATGTCATTTTTAGTATATTTCTGAAAAGAACATAAAGCCCATTTCTGAGAAGTACATAAAAAGTAAACTAAAAGCATACTTTCCTATTTTTAGTTTAAAAGAAGTATACTAATAGCACACTTGAATAAACTTCTTTTTCGTAAGGGAATTATTGACACACTGCTTTCCTAATTGATATTGTTCAGCTGCTTTTACGCAATCTTTTTTGTTTAAAGCGCTTTATAAATAAAGATGACTTGACTTGACTTGAGAGAGTAAAAATAGCCAAATACTACGCAGTGATCATGGATGCACTCCAGACCTCAGTCTCAATGAGCAGCTATCAGTGGTGCATGGTCAATCAATCCAAGATGGCAGCACTGTGTCTGTCTTGTCTGATCTGTTGATCCGCAGTCCTGTCCTGCATGTCTAAATGTTGTAAGTTTTATTTAAGAAGGCGTTTTTAAATCCGGGCTCTATCTTGCATTGAGTCTGGATTAAAGTCAGATCTGTTTTGACGGACTTTTAGTTATCTACAACCTGTTTTGCATTGGGTGAAGCGTCATCACCATATATTCACTTTGGAAAGCGTTTGCGTTGTTAACAACGGCGATAGGAAAGACACGGCTGTTCCTTGAAGAACCCCCTGGATACTAAACTAACTGGAGCTCACAGATCATTGTGGTGGTGGGGATACTTGTAGTTAAGGTCGGTGATGTTCTCTCGCCTTGTCTGAACTCTCTTTCTGTTGTTTGCCCGCAAACGAGGCTTACATCTTTCACACTATCGCACTGCTGCCTGCTCTTCTGTCGTGGAGCTGTCTGTGCGAGCTCGTCTCGGAGCTTGTCTGCACGATTTTCACTTCAATGCTGGTATTATGAAGGTGTTGTTTTTCTGTGTGGTAATCTCCATGCTTGGATTATGGGACATACCAAGGAAGACGGAAGACAAAGTGTTTCTTTTGTCGCGTCTCCACATGCGTCTCCCATCAAAATGCACGGACACTATCTTTACATTTCGGGCTGCTAGTAGTTTCGCGTCAATGGATACAGGGACAAAGAACTCACTTATCTTTTTTCTCATTCCTAAGAACCCTCTTTTTTTGTCAAACTTTCTATTGGACTCTTGTAATGAACAATGTAGCCCTCCATCAAAAAATCTAAGGCAGCGATACCTGATAATGTTGTTGCTTTTAATGGCCGTTATTAATCCAAATCCTGGTCCAGTTGGAATTGTTTCAACTCCTTTGGATTTCTTAAATAGATCAGGCCTTGGCATTGTACACTTAAATGTTCGCAGCCTGTTGCCAAAATTAGACCAAGTACAAGTGTGGGCCAAGACGACCAAAGCAGATATTTTGGTTATCTCTGAGACGTGGCTTAAAAAATCAATCTCAAGCCACGACATTGCATTAAAAAGGGTATAATGTTTTTCGAGCTGATCGTAAAAGTAAGGGGGGTGGGGTTGCAATGTATATTAAATCAAATTTTCATGCAACTGTTCTTAAATCAGTTTCTCTCCCTAAACAGTTTGAGTTTTTGGCTATCGACCTGGAATATGGAAAGGATTGTCATCTATGTACAGTACAGACCAAAAGTTTGGAAACATTACTATTTTTAATGTTTTTGAAAGAAGATTCTTCTGCTCATGAAGCCTGCATTTATTTGATCAAAGATACAGAAAAAACAGTAATATTGTGATATATTATTACAATTTAAAATAATTGTTTTTAAATTTATTATACTTTAAATTATCATTTATTTCTGTGATGCAAAGCTGAATTTTTAGGATCATTATCACATGATCCTTTAGAAATCATTCTAATATGATGATTCATTATCAAAGTTGGAAACAGCTCTGGCTGCTTAATATTTTTTCAGAATGTGTTACTTTTTTAGGATACTTTGATGAATAAAAAAAAAAAAAAAAAAAAAAGCTATGTTTTTTAAAATATAAATATTTTGTAATTACAATATACACTACTGGGCAGTAATTTGGGGTCAGTATTTTTTTCTTTCTTTTTTTTAAATAAAATCAATACTTTTATTCAGCAAGGATGTGTTAAATTGATAAAAAGTTATAGTAAAGAAAATATATTATTAGAATATATATTATTAGAATTTTTTTATTTTGAATAAATGCAGTTCTTTTTAACCTTTTATTCATCAAATATATTAGACAGCAGAACTGAACACTCATAATAAATCAGAATATTTGAATGATTTCTAAATGATCATGTGATAGACTGGATGTTACATGTGACACTGAAGGCTGGAGTAATGATGCTGAAAATTCAGCTTTGCATCACAGGAATAAATTTTTTTTTTAAAAGTATATTCAAACAGAAAACTATTATTTTAAGTTGTAATATTATTTCACAATATTACAGTTTTTTCTGTATTTTTGATCAAATAAATGCAGGCTTGATGAGCAGAAGAAACTTCTTTCAAAAACATTAAAAATAGTAATGTTTCCAAACTTTTGGTCTGTACTGTATAGCTGGCTGTTATAGACCACCTGCAGCTATCAGTGATGCTTTTACCTCACTGTCAGCTGTTTTAACTGACCTACTTTCTAAAGATCTTTTATTATTGGGTGATTTGAATTGGAATTGGTTGACATCAAACTCAGATCAATTCAAAGCATATTGTGATTCTGTGAATCTTATTGAATCAAAGCATACTGTGATTCAACTTACTGAATCACCTACATGACCTAATCATAAGAACCCTAGCAAGTCCACTTTAATAGATATTATACTAACAAATAAACCGCACAAATACACCTATACAGGGTTTTTTTCCTGATGATGTTAGTGATCATTGTACTGTAGTTGCTATAAGGAATTGTAAAATTCCCAAAGTAAAACCTAGAACTATTACAAAAAGGGGCTTTAAATTGTTTGATACTCAAGGGTTTCTGCATGAGCTGTTTTTGCATCTGACTGGGATAATTTGTTTCTAATACCAGATGTGACCACTGCGTGGCAGTATTTTCACACTTTATTTTTGAAGATTGTGAATATGCATGCACCTTTTAAGAAATTCAATGTAAAAGGCCATGATAATCCATAGTTCTCAAATAAATTATCTGAACTCCTTCATGAAAGAAACTTGGCTTGGGCCACAGCGAGGAAATCGGATATAGAAAGAGATTGGGTAGCATTTAGAATATTGAGAAACAAATGTACAGCTCTTATACGTAGATCAAAATCTGAATATTATCTAAATGAAACATCACAAAATCTAAATAATCCTATTGGATTTTGGAAAACCATCAAATCACATTCGCCCTCTACGTTATCTAATGATTTCCCTGATCAAATTTTAGTAAATGATAGTCTCTTTACTAATAGGGCGGATATGGTAAATAGTTTTAATATGCATTTTATTTCTTCTGGTTCTATTTTTAATGAAATTTCTGTGAGTGATATACCAAATCCATCTCCTCTTCGGTGAGAAGACAGTCCTACTTTTAACTTTTCTCCAATCTTAAGAAGTGAAGTTTTAAAGGCCTTAAAAAACCTTGATATTAAGAAGTCTGCTGGGCCTGATGAAGTTGAGCCATATTTTTTGAAAGTAGCTGCTGAGATCATTGCTGGCCCAGAAATACCACTAAGGCTCTTTTACAATCATTAGACTCTGTTTATCACTCTGCTTTAAGATTTATAACTCATACAAATTTTTACACTCATCATTTTGTATTGTATGAAATGGTAGGTTGGCCCTCACTTCACTTAAGAAGATACAAGCATTGGCTTATACTTGTGTATAAGGCCATAGTTGGCCAGCTTCCTCTGTATATGATTAGTCTATTAACTGTTAACAGTCAAAAGTATAATCTGCATTCAAAGAGATATATTCTCTTAAATGTTCCCTTGATGAAGACAGAGTTTGGAAAAACTGATTTTATTTATAGTGCACCAACTGCTTGGAATGAGATTCAAAAATTATTGAAACTTACTGTACTTATTTCAGTCAATGAGTTTAAGTCATATCTCAACCAAACATTCCAAACTGTCTGCACCTGTTCTTAATTTTAATTGTGACTATTTTTGATTATTGTTGTATGTACTTATTTTACTTTGTCTGTTTCAATCATGTTCACTGTGTGCTGTTACCTTGGCCAGGGCTCACTTGTAAATGAGATACCTATCTCAATGTGATTTTTTCCCCTGGTTAAATAAAGGTATAATAATAAAAAAATAATAATAATAAAAAAGAATTGTTAATTGTGATTTATCAAAGGGTGTCTCCATTCATGACCACTTTGTTGGATTTCTTCAGGCACTTGACACAACAGGAAAAGACTTATGCGATACATTTTTAGGCCACCTAGAAACACTAGGATTGGATCAGTACAACTATCAAGGCCAATCTTACGATAACGGGAGCAACACGCAAGGTAAAAAGCAGGGAGTCCAAAATAGAGTGCTGGAATTAAACCCCAAAGCTTTGCTTTATGTGTTCCTTGTGGAAGTCACACACTGAATCTTGTTATTGGTGATGCAGCTAAGTCTTCTGTGATGTCCATAAGTTTCTTTGGGCTGTAACAGCAGCTTTACACTCTTTTCAGCTCCTCAGTTCACTGTTGGACCATTCTCAAAGAACATGTCAAGAATTTTACACTGGAGGCATTGTCATCCACCAGGTGGGAGTGTAGAGTAGAAGCTGTTAATGCTATTTGTTACCAGATGCCTGAAATTGTAAAGGCATTAACTATTCTAAAGGATTACGCCACAGAAAACCAGATGCAGATGTTGTCTCAACAGCTGAAAGCATCTGCCTGGAGCTGTAGAGATGGCCTTTTGTGGTAAGTACCATCGTGTGGTACAGTGTGTTATTCCAGATAAATGAAGTAAGTACGATCCTGCAAAACCCCAAAGTTTCAGTCAAGACAGTGAGGGAAGAAATCAGGGCAGTGAAAGAATTTCTTCAGGAATTTCGCAATCATGGATTTAATTCTGCTAAAACAGATGCTAGGGAGATAGCAGAGAAGCTTGAAGATAGATGAGCTGGGCAGTGGTGCGTCAGAGAAAAAAAAAAACTAAACAGTTTAAGTATGAGGGAGCAGAGCAGACTCAGTTAACTGCAGAAGAGCTCTTCAAAAGAGAGTTTTTTTTCTGCCTCTAATAGATACTGCTCTTGTCACAATAGAGGACAGATTTTCCAACATGGAAATCTTCTACAAGCTTTATGGATTTCTCTACTCTATTGAAATAATGAGAAGCACTAAGAATGAAGGGAAGCTGCATTGATGTAGAAGACCTGAAGCTTGAGGTAAAGGATGCATTTAGGTCCTTTTCAACGCATATCTCTATCCATTTGAGATGCTGGTCTATATATATACAGGTACTGGTCATATAATTAGAATATCATCAAAAAGTTGATTTATTTCACTAATTCCATTCAAAAAGTGAAACTTGTATATTATATTCATTCATTACACACAGACTGATATATTTCAAATGTTTAGTATATTTTAATTTTGATGATTATAACTGACAACTAAGGAAAATCTCAAATTCAGTATCTCAGAAAATTAGAATATTACTTAAGACAAATACAAAGAAAGGATTTTTAGAAATCTTGGCCAACTGAAAAGTATGAACATGAAAAGTATGAGCATGTACAGCACTCAATACTTAGTTGGGGCTCCTTTTGCCTGAATTACTGCAGCAATGCGGCGTGGCATAGAGTCTATCAGTCTGTGCCACTGCTCAGGTGTTATGAGAGCCAAGGTTGCTCTGATAGTGGCCTTCAGCTCTTCTGCATTCTTGGGTCTGGCATATCGCATCTTCCTCTTCACAATACCCCATAGATGTTCTGTGGGGCTAAGATCAGGCGAGTTTGCTGGCCAATGAAAATGAAATCTGCGTCTCCATAAAGTTGGTCAGCAGTAGGAAGCATGAAGTGCTCTAAAAGTCCTGGTATACGGCTGCGTTGACCTTGGACCTCAGAAAACACAGTGGACCAAAACCAGCAGATGACATGGCACCCCAAACCATCACTTACTGTGGAAACTTTACACTGGACCTCAAGCAACGTGGATTGTGTGCCTCTCCTCTCTTCCTCCCAGACTCTGGGACCCTGATTTCCAAAGGAAATGCAAAATTTACTTTCATCAGAGAACATAACTTTGGACCACTCAGCAGCAGTCCAGTCCTTTTTGAAGCGAGACGCTTCTGACTCTGTCTGTTGTTCAAGAGTGGCTTGACACAAGGAATGCGACAGCTGAATCCCATGTCTTACATACATCTGTGCGTAGTGGTTCTTGAAGCACTGACTCCAGCTGCAGTCCACTCTTTGTGAATCTCCCCTAAATTTTTGAATGGGGTTTGTTTCACAATCCTCTCCAGGGTGCGGTTATCCCTATTGCTTGTACACTTTTTTTCTACCACATCTTTTCCTTCCCTTCGCCTCTCTATTAATGTGCTTGGACACAGAGCTCTGTGGACAACCAGCCTCTTTTGCAATGACCTTTTGTGTCTTGCCCTCCTTGAGCAAGGTGTCAATGGTCGTCTTTTGGACAACTGTCAAGTCAGCAGTCTTCCCCATGATTGTGTAATCTACAGAATTAGACTGAGAGACCATTTAAAGGCCTTTGCGGGTGTTTTGAGTCAATTAGCTGATCAGAGTGTGGCACTAGGTGTCTTCAATATTGAACCTTTTCACAATATTCTAATTTTCTAGATACTGAATTTGGGATTTTCCTTAGTTGTCAGTTATAATCATCAAAATTAAAAGAAATAAACATTTGAAATATATCAGTCTGTGTGTAATGAATGAATATAATATACAACTTTCACTTTTTGAATGAAATTAGTGAAATAAATGAACTTTTTGATGATATTCTAATTATATGACCAGCACCTGTGTGTGTGTGTGTGTGTGTGTGTGTGTGTGTGTATGTATATATATATATATATATATATATATATATATATATATATATATATATATATATATATATATATATATATATATATATATATATATATATATATATATATATATATATATATATATATATATATATATATATATATATATATATATATATATATGTATATATATATATATATGAAGAGAATATACTTGACATATATAGCTTTAAGACTACTTCTCACTCTCCCTGTAACAGTAGCTTCAAGTGAGAGAAGTTTCTCATCACTGAAACTAATCAAACTATACCTTAGGTCAACTATGTCTCAGGAAAGGCTGTCTGCACTTGCTGTTATCTCCATCGAGCAAGATGTCAGGAATCAATGGATATGGAATATCTGATTGCAAGATGTGCTGATGACAAAGCTTGCAAAGCCAGATTTGAGCAACTATCCCAGCCATTCACAACATTGCCTCATGACGTATGATGTGCTATAATATGATACATTTTAAAATTAACTCCATAAAAGTTTCATTACTGTTCTGAGTTCTTTAGACACAAAAATAAACCAGAAGTCCAAGATTCCTTTTTTTCCCTCACCAATTAAAGCTGAGTTTATTAGTAAGAGAAAGTAAGAGAAATTTAATGTACATAACAGTACATTCAAAAGAGAGGAAGAGTAGACAAATACATAAAGAAAAGTGAGATGAAGAGACAGAAAAGGGAGAGCAAGAGAAAGTCACATTTTAAACAGTATATTATTATATTTTTGTGTGTCCATAGTTGATCATTTATTCTTACGCCTTGTGTGGTTTTCTCACTTTAGTAACACAAGATAGAAGACCATAACCAACTTTTCCAAGGGAGAGCAAGAGAAAATCAGAGGGAAAAAAAGGTAAACATTTTAAACAGTATATTATTTTACTTTTGTGTGTCCATAGTTGATCATTTATTCATATGTTTTTTTGTTTGTTTGTTTGTTTTATTGTTTTTTTTTTTTTCTTTTCACATCAGTAACACAAGATAGAAGACCATAAACAACTTTTCCAATTTAGGCAGCAGCAAGCAGATCCAGTTAGGAGATTCTATCAGAGAACCTGCTGGGAAATCAATGTAAATGACAACCAATGACAGCTCTTCCATGTAAATAGACAATAAATATTATTGCACAGGTAACATATTATGAAAATAAGATTTTACAGTGGACATATTTGTTAAGCGGTTAAAATGTTGTGCTGTTTTTTTTTTTTTTTTTTTCAGCTCGAACTCCAGATGATCAGACATCATTGCTTTATGAAGACTGCTGAAGAAAAATTACAAGTAAGTCTTTCTTAGATTAATTAGGATTGACAAAAGGGAGGAACAAAATATGTAGAGGGCCACATGCCTGTGTTTGCCTTGGGCCCCAGAATGGCTAAATCCGCCCCTGCACTCACAATAACAACAGAACATTGCACATTTGTTAAATAATGAAAGCAAACAGGATGCACTTTCTGCTGTCTCTGACTTGAACACGAAACTCTGTGTATACTTGCCTTACAGATAGGAAAACATATCTATAGAGAGCAAAATGTCTACTTTAAAAAAAAACCCAGATTCAAATAGAATACAAATATTGTCAGATTATGTAATCCGTATGAAACATGCATACAGGAGCATTCACTGCTGTGGAGATGAGTCAGTGTCACCGACTTCATCTCTTAAACCGAAAACAAAGAAAGCACTATAGTGTATCAATAAATTATTCAAATGGTAATGCAACATCCTTATTGTTTTTTCCTGACACATTCATAATCATTAGCTTCTGCAGTGCACTGTGGCAAGCTTTATTTATTTAGGCTACGTAAGAAAATAAAGGCTCATTATAATGATTTAAATTGTTTATTAATAAATGTGCGATTAGTCGAATAATGCGACTACTAGTCGACCAGAAAAATCTTTAGTTGAGGGCAGCCCAAAAAAAAAGTGAACTGGGAAAATGTGGGAAGATTTAATCATCCTAGAATGTTGACTTTACAGTTGTCCTTAGCGACTGTTGCCTTGGCAGGAGTTGATATGGTCAGTGCTACGCAATCATCCTAAAGTATTGCATCATATTGTTGATAATGTGCAAGTATATTCCACTGGTATTAGGGAGTGAAAGTCTCAGTTATTCTCTATTTTTCTCTACTAATTCCCAGTTTTTTTGTTTGTTCACATATACATATATATATATATATATATATATATATATATATATATATATATATATATATATATACACACACACACACACACACAGTGCACAGAATAAATGAGTACACCCCCTCTGAATAAATATAAAAGATGTACTTTCTTATTGATCATTAATATAATTCATGGAAAGATGGCAAACTGTAAACATATTAAACATATACTTAATAAAAACAACAAAATATATGCCAATATTATCTGTAAGATAAGTAAATTAACCAATTTTGTTGAAATGAAGGATTGCAGAAATGAGTACACCCGAGATTTAATTTAGAAAATGTATAATATTCTACTTAGTATGTCCTCCAGAACTTAAAGTATACTGCTCTGACCCTTCTTGGCACTGAGTGTACAAGATCATGACAAATTTTCACATCTGTCCTGTTTAATCCCTGGCCGACCTCCTTAAATGCTCTGGTCTTTAATGGGGAGTTTTGCTCAGCTCGTCTCTACAGAATCCCACACAGCTGCTCAAGAACGTTAAGATTGAGTGAAATACCCAGTGGAAAAGTCCACTGAAGGATTTTCACCTTGGGAGAATGAATATATTCATTGTCATGCTGGAAAAAATATCCAATAATGCAGGGAATGAGGAGAGGGTAGCATCTTCTATTTCAAGTTGTTGTATTGCATCACACAGTAGTGGGTGATTTTATGCCAGCATTGATAAAGCACAACTCCCTCACACCTTCTGCACTCATTCATCCCTATATAAAAGTTTTACAACCACTGAACATCACTGTGAGTACCAAGCACTTCTCACTGTACTCCTCCTCTAGCAACACCAGAACATTTTGCATGAAGCACCTACACCAGGGGAGGTTAAGTGTCGATGCTGGCCTGGGCCTGTACAAAGCCACTACACACTGCAACACACAACAAGAGGAGAGCAATATCACACAAACAAAAGCAAATGACAAATAAATTCATTACTGGCCAGTCTCCTCCCACATTCACCCCCCCACCCCACAGTTTAGACCTGTGAAAGCAGCAGCCCCTACCGCCCAAACATGAACACTTATCACTACAGATTGTGGCATATGGTGCAGATTTGAGTGTCGGCCAGCTGTTGATCTTGAAGTACGTCGAAGGGTCAGCATCTCACCTTGAGGTTGTGGCATCTCCTGCTGACCACTGGCTAAAGGGACATGATTTAACCACTTGATACAGCACTGGTGACCACACAGCTTGGATCTTATGACGGCCTTGATGGCGATGATCTTTTAAATAAATCAGTTGCCCTTTACTCAGACCAAGATCATTTACCTGATTATTATGATGTTGTTGTCGATATTCTGCTACCTCTTCAAGATTGTGCTAAATGATGTGTTATCCGCAACCACTCTTCCCAAGAGTTAATAACGTCCTTGTCAGCTTCTGAAATGTCCATCCCTAAAAGGGAGTCAACAGGAAGTCGAGGAGACACCCCAAACATCAATGAGTATGGTGAATGTCCAGTAGAGCGATGAGCTGTATTATATGCCCAAACTTGCTGAAAAATATACTTAGGCCACACCCTTTTTTTCTGGTGGGAGGGAGCGAAGCAGATCATGAAGCGTCTGATTGAATCTCTCGCACCGGGGGGGGGCAGCTAATTGGGCAAAACCCTTCACAAAGCGCCGATAATAACTACAGAAGCCAAGAAAAGACCTGACCTCTGTTACATCACAAGGCCGCCTCCAATTTGCCACAGCAGATGTTTTCTCTGGATCAGTTGCCACCCCTTCTCTGGACACACGATGCCCCAGGTACTGCACTTCCTGCTTGAAGAAATGGCATTTACTTAACTTTGCTTTTAGTCCTTTCCTTTGCAGTCTACTAAGGACCACCTACCATCTCTGCAAATGCTATTCCACAGATGAAGAGAAGACAATAACGTCATCAAGATACAAAAGGACAGATTGCAAGCTCTGATAACCGAATATTCTTTCCATGAGTCATTGGAAAGTCCCTGGTGCATTACACAAGCCAAATGGCATTCTCTTAAACTCAAAAAGCCCCAAAAGGAGTGCAAAAGGCGGTCTTTGCTTTGTCCCTTTCCGCTACCGGGACCTGGTTATAGCCACTCACCAGATCCAGGGTAGAAAACCACCGTGCACATGCCAGGGCATCCAAAGACTCCTCAATACGGGGCACTGGGTAAGCATCCTTCCATATCTTGGCATTCAGTTGCCGATAATCCACACACCTTCTTAATTCACCATTCTTTTTCTGTACCAAAACAATAGGTGATGCATAGGGACTACTGGTTTCTCTAATTACCTTACTGTCCAACAGCTGTTTAATATGATTTTTCACTGCCTGCCACTGTGTAGGAGGTATTCTCCTATATCTCTGACGCACCGGGACATTATCAGTGAGTGATATTTCATGTTCAATCTCATCCGTACACCCTAGGTCCCCCTCATTTTTAGCAAAGACCTGATGGTACTTCTCCAATAACTCTTTTACTTGTCTTTCCTCTGCAGATGTGAGTCCTGACCATTGTAATGCGGAAATTGTTCCTAATAAAGGCACATAACTGTCTGAGCATTAACTACAGTTACATGTACAGTCTCTTCACACTCTCCAACAAAGTTCAACTGCTGTCCTTCAATTTCCTCAACCTGATGTAACTTGCCCTTGTTTTGCATGAACTGTAGCCCCTGTGACTCCTACATTAACTACAGGTACATAAGTAACACCATTTACCACTGTCACTAAAGATGGTGACAGCAACAAACCTGGGGCAAGATCTGAGCCCCCTGGCTCTAACAACATAGATCTTGGGGCGGTGTTGGGAACCTTTGGGCAAGTAACTTTCACAAGCTTTAGTGACCCTGCTGGTATAAAATCTCATGCCCTTTCAAGCACACGGACCCTACCTTCACTGGTTGCTGGGCACACCTCTAATCTATGGCAATGACACAACGCCTTCTTCCAGCCTGCCTTGGCCTGATCAGCATCTAAAGGGCTAAACAAGATTTCTCCTTGTTGTGCAAATAACTCTCGATAACATTCTCCAATTACATTCATACCTAATAATCCTGGTACTTGCCCCCCCGGCCTGGAATAGTTCTGCCCAACACCTGAACATCCAGTTCCAAGTAACCTACATAGGGGATATCTAGCCCATTAGCTGCCTTCAAGGCAAGCAACCCACATGATCTAATCCTAGGGGCGCATCAAATGTTGAAATGCCTCCTTAAAGAATGACTCCGTAATGGTAGTGACCATTGATCCTGTGTCTAACAGACATTTTACTCCTACCCCATCCATCACCACCTCAACAACTGGGCATTTACACATAAGAGCTAGCAACACCTACACTCAACCAATAACAACACAGGCGCAAGATATGTCCAAGCATCCCGTAGCCCAGGCAAATATCCACACCCTCTAAAGAAAACTGAGATTAACGGGTTGTGTCTCTCAATTCTCTTTAACTCCCTGTACAATGCTACATCACGCATATGTTACACAAATTGGTCTCTAACCAAGGTGGCCTGGGTCCATTAGCTTATTTGGGTAAAAATGCTCAATATCCCCAATTAAAGCCCACAATGAGTGAGAAAACTATTTTAAGGACTCTCCATCTTTTTGCTTTCTATCAAAAACAGTTTTTGGAGACTAGCAAAGGAAGAGGAGGAACCATACAATTCTTTTAAAATTTGTAAAATAACCTCAGGGTTTTCCCGATCTGTCAAAGAGCGAAATCTAATTTCTGCTTTTGCTTCCCCCTCCAAATGATCATAAAGGAAGAGGGCCTTCTCTCTATTGGTAATACACCTACCCCTAAGGCATGTTTCAACATTCTCAATCCAATCATAAACAGATAAATCAGTTCTAGATGTAGAGCCAGAAAAAAAAGGACACTTCCTCTCCCGATGAATATAAACAAACCTTTCAGGTGTTACCAGATTAAGAAAATTTGATGAGGCAGTATTAGAAACCTCAGATGGTCCACTAATACTACTTGAAACTAAACTGGCACCCCCTCCTTGATGAAACTGTGCATTAGCTACTCGTAGTCTTTGTACTTCCTCACGTAGAGCAAAAACTTCCTCTTGTTCCCCTTCCAGAGAAAAACAAGAAAAAAACAAAGAGAAATTATTTAGTCACTGGCCTCTGGGTCCCCACATGGTATATCTGGGCAGTTGCTGCTCCTTGTTATCTTGTACCAGCCACTGTTTCATTTAAACCAGTCTATAAACTGACTACGCCACCTCCTTATTTATTATTTATCACAATACTTGATTTTAAGTACTAAACGTAGTTTGTCAAATATCACAATTTTCCGGTATGCTGTGAAAATAAAACCATCAAGCGAAATACAGAAGTGAAGATGGCTGTGAACGACATTTGCAGATTATGTGAAGTAAAGTCAGGCTAGGTCTTCCGGGCAAAAATTGTCGTTTTTAAAATATATTTAAACTTCGTATTCAATTATAAAAGGTCTTTAAAGTTGTGTTTTGGGCCATTATGCTTTGGCACAGTATGTGTTAAACGAACTAAAACTAAAAGCATGTCTGTTTTCACCGCATGTTTCAAAGCGCATGTGTCTCCATTCACAGTGAAGGAAGGCAGTGAACTCGTTTATTACACGTGTAGTGAGTTTAGCACGCCTTTGGGAATGCAACAGCCACCAGTTAGGCTATATTTTCATGCCAGATGATTACAGCATTTAACTAGATTCTTCTTCTTCTTCTTTGTTGTTTATTGGTGGTTGGCAACCTATCTGACTGGTGCATTACCGTCACTGACTGGAATAAACTTATGGATCAGAATTTTGCTTTTAGGACAAAAATAAACCATAAAAACCAATCAAAACAAATAAACAAACTAGAAATTAAAAACTATACAAATAAAAAAAAAATAATAATCAAAAAGACCATGGGCCTCATTTACGAAACGAATGTACAACAGAAAATTGGGCGTACGGACGTTTCAACGCAAAACTTGGAATTTATCAATATGAACGTGAGCGGTGGCTACGATCAAATCTCACGTCTGGTCTCAGCTCGTGTACACAAGTTTTTGAGTTACCTGTACTTGCACCACTGCGAGAAAAGAGGAATTTCCAGGATAAATCTGACATGGGAAATTTCAGTGAAACTTAAGTTGTACGACCCGTGTACGAAAATTTCCCAGGCAAGTTTGCTGAGTCCCGTACACGACTACACACTTGAGATGCACAGAGATTTCCAGATACATGATATTTCTGATTGCACACACTAGACATGTTCAGAGATTTCCAGTACACCAGCCCTCATAAAAATTAACCATGGTTTTATAATAGTAAAAGTATATACTATTTGCCATTTGTATAACAAATAAGTACAGCAGTGACTACAAATAGGCTACCACGTAAACTATGGTTAGTGTACCTTGGTTAATTTATGGATACCATGGTGAGTACAATAATCATGTTTTTTAGTTTATTTATTTATTTATTTTTTATGTACCATCAATAACTTCCAAATTAATTTAGCAATCTCTATCATTTAAAAATCAATCTTTCAATCATTTAAAAAATAAACGCCAATTCAAATAAAACCTAAAGGCTAGTTTAAACAAAACCCGAACTGAATGAATCTAAACGAGTCTTTTGAACAGAATCGCAAAATTTGAGTGAGATTAATAAAATAAAATCCACACTATTCGCAGTAGTACAGTATCTCAGGGTTTGTAGTAGTTTTGTAATAGGCTCTATGCACGTCACAGTTCCGGGTTCGAGTGTACTAGGCTATCAACTTCCTGTTCAACTTCCTGTTTATACACGGACAGATCTGGCTCTATTTTATAGTCGCTGTCTTCAGGATTTACCTCGTCTCACGGTAAATGACATTGACCGACTCGTAACAACATCATGTGCCGCTCCCAACAGCAAGCGGGAAAAGGGATTTAAAATGTATATCGGCAGCTATATCGACAACTATGAGGGTAAGTAGCTAACGTTATCATGCTACATGCTACAATCAAGAAACTGACGAGACTGAACTTGTTAACGTTAGCTATTTTGTTTCACAATACTCTACAATATTAAAACAGACAAACTAGCACAGTGTAAGAACGAGTGTAATCCAGTTTCGAAATGTATGTTAATCTTTTTCCGTAACAGTGTCAATGAAAAACAAGGTGACAGGAGAGGTCAGCGTGAGGGCAGTGTGTCATAGATCCATGAGGAAAAATGAAAAGCCACACGAATTGAAAGTAGGGTGACTAGGGTCAATGTTAGGGTAATGGTTAGGCCTGCTGATAAGTTGCCCAGCTGATAAGTAACATTATCTAAATGTACATGGTAGGGCTGGACGATTATGACAAAAATCATAATTGTCGATTATTCCCTTGAAATTGTAATTGCGATTATAAATTACGATTAGCACAATTTACATTGCTTTTCTAAAGCATTAAGCTTAAGGTATTTCTCATCTAAGCTTCTGTTTCTCCCTAGATGGTGTTAAAAGACTCGAAACCTGTCATTTTGGTGAGCACCCACTGCTCCTGTGTGGGGTGTGCCTTATGCAACCATTTGGTTGCATTACTATATCAAACAGCACACTTTTCACAATTAGGCATCCCTGCTGTACCCCCAGTGCACAGTTGCACAGAAACTAAACAAACCTAACATAATTCAATTCAATTCAATTCAATTCAATTTATTTGTATAGCGCTTTTTACGATACAAATCATTACAAAGCAACTTTACAGAAAATTTAGTTTCTACAATATTTAGTAGTAGCATATTCAGTGGTGACTGTCAGTTCATGTGCATATAGCAGAAATGTTTAGAAAAATCAATAAAAAGACGTAAACAAACAGACGATTAACACTATTAACAGCAATTATGCAATCAAACTTATAGCAAAATGTGGTAGTTCTGTATGTTGTCTCTGGGTTAGCATCATCTGAGGTCCTCTGAGGGGCTGGCATCATCTCTTCTCAGGTGTTCTGGATCCAGACTGGAGCTTGTGTAAATCCTAGTTACCACGGGATGTAAATCCCATGGCAAAGCAGAGAAACAAATAGAGACATAATTAGCGTAGCTGCTGTTCCAGCCAAGTAAAATTAATTAGTTTAACCCAAGCACATTTGATCAGATACAACTGCAGTCCAAAATTATGAGATGCATTATTTGAATGCTTGGCCAAAGAGGTGTGTTTTTAATCTAGATTTAAACAGAGAGAGTGTGTCTGAGCCCCGAACATTATCAGGAAGGCTATTCCAGAGTTTGGGAGCCAAATGCGAAAAAGCTCTACCTCCTTTAGTGGACTTTGCTATCCTAGGTACTATCAAAAGTCCAGCGTTTTGTGACCTTAGGGAGCGTGATGGGTTGTAGCGTGGTAGAAGACTAGTTAGGTACGCAGGAGCTAAGCCATTAAGGCCCTTATGAGTAAGTAATAATATTTTGTAACTGATACGGAACTTAATAGGTAGCCAATGCAGAGACTGTAGTATTGGGGTAATATGATCATATTTTCTTGACCTGGTAAGGACTCTAGCCGCTGCATTTTGGACTACCTGTAGCTTGTTTATTGAGGATGCAGGACAACCACCTAGCAGTGCATTACAATAGTCCAGTCTAGAGGTCATGAATGCATGAACTAGCTTTTCTGCATCAGGAACAGGTAACATGTTTCGTAGCTTGGCAATGTTTCTAAGATGGAAGAATGCTGTTTTTGTAACATGGGAAATATGATTTTCAAAAGACAAGTTACTGTCTAATATAACACCCAGATTTTTTACAGTAGAGGAAGTAACAATACATCCGTCTAGTTGCAAATTGTAATCTACGAGATTCTGTGTAATGTTTCCTGGTCCAATAAGTAATATCTCTGTCTTATCTGAATTTAATAGGAGAAAATTATTGGTCATCCAATCTTTTACATTATTAACACATTCTGTTAACTTAGATAATTTAGAAGTTTCACCTGGTCTTGTTGAGATATATAGTTGAGTATCATCAGCATAACAGTGGAAACTAATCCCGTATTTTCTAATGATATTACCAAGGGGCAACATGTATATTGAAAATAGCAGAGGACCTAGGACAGATCCTTGTGGCACTCCATATTTTACTGGTGATAAATGAGATGACTCCCCCATTTAGATAAACAAAGTGGTAGCGATCGGACAGGTAGGATCTAAACCATCTTAAAGCCTGCCCTTGGATACCTGTATAGTTTTGTAATTTACCTATGAGTATGTCGTGATCTATGGTGTCAAACGCAACACTAAGATCAAGTAAAACTAGCAATGAGATGCAGCCTTGGTCTGATGCAAGAAGCAAGTCATTTGTAATTTTAACAAGTGCAGTTTCTGTGCTATGATGGGGCTTGAAACCCGACTGAAATTCTTCAAAGAGATAATTTTTTTTGCAGGTAGGAGCACAATTGAGCAGACACAACTTTTTCTAAAATTTTAGACATAAATGGAAGATTTGAAATGGGTCTGTAATTTGCCAGTTCACTAGGATCTAGTTGTGGTTTCTTAATAAGAGCTTAATAACCGCCAGCTTGAATAGTTTTGGGACGTGACCTAAAGATAACGACGAGTTAATAATATTGAGAAGCGTTATTTTCTGCTACAGGTAACAACTCTTTCAGTAATTTAGTGGGTACAGGATCTAATAAACATGTTGTTGGTTTAGATGCAGTGATAAGTTTATTTAGCTCTTCCTGTCCTATAGTTGTAAAGCACTCCAGTTTATCTTTGGGTGTGATAGATAAACCTAAAGTATTAGACGCTGTAGAATCTACATTTGTCCTTGTATTTCTGATGTTATCTATTTTATCAGTGAAGAAATTCATAAAGTCATTACTATTTAACTGTGAGGGAATATTTAGATCGGGTGGCGTCTGGTTATTTGTTAATCTAGCCACTGTGCTAAATAAAAACCTTGGATTGTTTTGGTTGTTTTCTTTGAGTTTGTGGATATGCTCGGCCCTGGCAGTTTTTAGAGCCTGTCTATAGCTGGACATACTGTTTTTCCACGCAATTCTAAAAACTTCCAAGTTAGTTTTTCTCCATTTGCGCTCAAGACTACGAGTTTCTTTCTTGAGAGCGTGGGTATTACTGTTGTACCATGGCACAGTACGTTTTTCTCTAACCTTTTTCAATTTGATGGGGGCAACAGCTTCTAATGTATTAGAGAAGATAGTGCCCATATTGCCAGTCATTTTGTCTAGTTCATGTGTATTTATGGGTACACAGAGCAGTTGAGATAAATCAGGCAGGTTATTTGCGAATCTGTCTTTGGTGGCTGGAACAATAGTTCTGCCCGGACGATAACGCGAAGCTATATAGTTATTATTATTAACACGCAGAATGCACGATACAAGGAAATGGTCAGTAACATCATCACTTTGAGGTACGATATCTATGTCAGTAATATCGATTCCATGCGATATAATTAAGTCTAGCGTATGATTAAAACGATGAGTGGGCCCGGTGACATTTTGCTTTACTCCAAAACAGTTTAATAAGTTAGTAAACGCAAGTCCTAATGCATCATTTGTATTATCAATATGAATGTTAAAATCTCCGAAAATTAGCGCTTTATCAGCGGTAACCAACAGGTCTGAGAGGAAATCTCCAAATTCTTTTAGGAATTCTGTATATGGCCCTGGTGGTCTATACACAGTAGCCAGAGAAAGAGATACGATAGATTTCTTTTGCATTTCTGACAGTGTAACATTAAGCATAAGTATTTCAAATGATTTAAACCTGTATCCTGTTTTCTGGGTAACACTAAGAATATCACTATATATTGCTGCAACACCTCCCCCACGACCAGTCTGACGGGGCTCATGTTTATAACAGTAGTTTGATGGAGTAGACTCATTTAGACCAATATAATCATTTGGTTTTAGCCAGGTTTCAGTCAAGCAGAATACATCAAAACTATTATCTGTGATCATTTCATTTACAATAACTGCTTTGGGTGTGAGTGATCTAATGTTTATGAGCCCAAACTTTAAAAATTGTTTTTGTTCATTTATTTTACGTTTTTCTGGTTTAATCACGATAAGTTTTTTCTAGATCCTACATTAAATTTATATTTTGACCTCACTACTCGGGGAACAGACACAGTCTTAATAGATTGGACAGCGCAAGTACTTCTATTTAAGTGGGTAGAACAAAAGCCATCATAGCAGTTATTTGAGAATTGGCTTACTAGTCAAATGGAGCGTAGAGTCCTGGAGATGTTGTCCGACAGCAGTCCTGCTCCGACTCTGCTGGGGTGCAGGCCATCAGCGCGAAAAAGCCTAGGTCGCTCCCAGAAAAGATTCCAATTATTAACAAAGAGCAGTTTCTGTTCTTTACACCATGACAATAACCATTCATTTAAAGCAGAAAGTCTACTGAACCTTTCGTGTCCTCGTCGATACGTGGGCAGCGGTCCTGACACGATGATCGTCGCCGCGGGCGTCGTGCTGCGAACCATCAGGCTCCTGAAGTCCCTCTTCAGCATCTCCGTCTGCCGCTGCGTGGTGTCGTTAACCCCGGCGTGAAGCACGACCGCTCTGGGGCTCTCGTCGGCCTTCAGGATCGCGGGTATCTGCGCAGAAACATCGAGAACACGAGCACCAACAGTGAGTGTCCACTTTACCTTCGGCTAACATAGCACAGACGTGTCGGACGATGGAGTCTCCGACGATCACAGCGTCGCGTTCCGTCTCGCGGAGGGGAGAGAAGCGGTTCCGTGTGGAGATCTCGAAGACCGGAGGGGGAGAAGTCGTCGCCCGGGGCCTGGCTCGCGTCCTCCGCTGCGGATGCACCCAGGGTCCGTGGTGTCCCGGCGCCGGCGTGAAGGACATCTGGGCAGATCCCGTTCTGGGTGCACCGGGCCTGTGCAGAGAAACACATGGGGTGGAGGTGGTGGAACTGTTAGCAGCGCGCTGTATACTTACCCTGGACTTGTGAGCGTCAGCCCGGGAGGTGTCCAGCACGGCTCTCCGCTCTCTCAGCTGGGACTGCCTCTGCTCCAGGACCCGAATCTGCTTCTCCACGGCCTCCAGCTCGAGCTGCACCGAATGCAGCTCGAACGTGTCGTCACCTGCACTCAAAGGTAGACAAACATCCGCCATTAAAGCAAGTAACAGTGAGTAAAGCAATTGTAATGTGTGTGAACAGAGTATTAGCGATGCACGCGGGTTTAGCGACAACCACGCTGGTGATGCTAATGGGCTATAAGCTACTAGCGGACTAGGGAAATCAAAATAAAACTAGTGATAACAAGGCGCTCTGATTGTTTTTGTTGTAGAATACGATAGAGGATATATTCACACGTTATAGAAACAAAAATGATGGTGTATAAAATAGATTTCAACAATAAAAAAAATAGAAGATAGAGAATAACGTGACGGAGCTCAAACTAGAGGCATACGACAGCAACAAACAGGACCTTGGTAAGTCATCTGTCTGTCATGTGAATTGTACCTATGCACATATTGTGATGCCATGTCAAAATGTGTCATTGCTGTCAGGGTGTTAGGCCAGGTCCGGTGGGAGACATGGAGGTCCGCAAACCCCAAAATTCTACCGCTGTTTGTGTGAGGTGAGGCTATTTTACCTTTAGTTTAAGATATGTGTTGATGTGGTTAATATGTATGCAGTTAATATGCTGCAATTTTTTTTTTTTTTTTTTTTTTTACATCTTTTCACTTCAACATTTTCAGAAGTTCTCTCTACAAAGCACTGGACGGGGAAATGCCAGATCTTGCCACATTGAGAGTGGCAGAAGTATATAGGGACTTTCCCCCTTTGCTTGCACCTCTGGTGACCACCATGGGCATGTCAGCGGAAGTCCCATTAGTTCAGTCAGCTTTTGGGGCTGTCCAGGCCGGGAGTGTGCTGTCATTTCAGCAAAAACCACCAGAAATGCGAGAAATCATCAACATCCCAGACGCCCCTGCCCAACCTTCCCTTCCCATCCAAAGCTATAGGCTTGAGCCAACCACATGTGCCTATGTGTTATCAGAGGAGGAACATGTATATATGAAATCGCTACAGGTGTCATTCCACATGGCCCACAGCATTGAAGCTGCAACACGGGAGCAGAGCTCATGCCAGGAATGGCATCGACTGAGAAAGATGCGAGTTACGTCTACACGCTTTCACGAGGCATGCCATGTTCGCTGTCATACATCAGCTGAAAATCTGGCACACAGAATTCTGAGGGGGACTGTCATGACGAAGGACATGAGGAGAGGAATCGATATGGAGCCAGTTGCCGTGACAGAGTACTGCAGTTTAAAAAATGTCAACTATTCACCCTGCGGGTTCATTATACACCCTGATGCTCCATGGCTGGGATGCTCCCCCGATGGAGTCGTGTTTGATCCTTCTGAAAATCCACCATTCGGCCTGCTGGAAATTAAATGCCCCAACATCAAGAGTTACGTTGATTGTCCCTACCTGAAAATGTCTGGTGGCTCTTTGCAGCTTAGGAGGCAGCACAAGTACTATTGGCAAGTACAAGGTCAGATCCTCCTAACAGGTCTGGAGTGGTGCGATTTCGTGGTATGTGCGCAGGAGGACATGCTTGTTGAGCGCATACACAAAAATGTAGATGTAATGCGTACCATTAGAGACAGAGGAGATCTTTTTTTTACCACTACCTACTGAAGTGTTTGTGTGTTTAAGTCATTTCAGATTTTGCTTCATTTAATGACTGTGTTAAGTGTGAGTGTGGCCACATACCACTGGTGGTCCATTCAATTACACTGAAATTATTATACAGCATTATATTTATTGTATTATTCATAGTTATTTACACTAAACAATATTTACATACATACACATACACTATATTTATACAATATATACACAATATAATATATATATACCTATCTATTATATTACAGTATATATACACTATCTTTATACAGCATTATATATATTATATATACATATATTTCATTTGGCTATGCCTGATATATATATATATATATATATACATACATACATACACACACACACTATATTTATACAATATGTACCTATGTATATACATATATCTTTAGATTCTTATTGTTTTTTGTGTTATGTATTATGAAATTATAATAAAATATGTATAAGGAAACACTGTCTTAGTTTTGTCTGTTGATCAGAGGTATGAATACAGAACAGAGTGTGAAATCCATAGTATTTACAAAAGTATATGTACAATATTTATACAAACCTTAGCACATCATCAAGGATGAGAGTTTTTAGACTCAATGGCTCCATGCTTTGACAAGTGGTCCACATTGGTAGTTCACAAGCAAACATGCCACTGTGAACAGTTGGTTTATGCTACCAAAAATGGACAAGGGGATGACTGTGTCAAACAACTTATGCTCTTTAACGCGACGGATAAGACGTACAACATGTACCCTGAGCCTAGCCACAGACTGAGTATGTGCCACTTCATCAGCTGACATTTGTTTTCCATTGGTCAGGAAAACAGGCTGGTGGATTTTACATGGCACTAGGCTATCAATTAAGAAGCCCTTATCCACCATGATGGCCATGTCAGGGGTAAGAAGGTTAGTGATCCCTGACTGTTTGAACAGCTCCCGGTCACTAATAGACCCTGCATACAGTGCAGAAACAAATGTTATTGCACCATGAGGTGCCATTCCTACTAAAGCTTTGAAGGTGCAGTGAGACTTGTAATTTGAAAAGACCTCACTTTGTAGTAGAAAAGAGGAAGGTGTTTGGCAGCGGATCTCTGTACAATCCAGGATAACCTGTGTGTCTCGAAATTGATGGAATTCTTCTGGCAGATGGGCTCGTAATTTCTCTTTTGGCATCCAAATGCACACTGACCCCAGGACAAAGTACAGGAAGTTGGCCCAGGTTGTTATGATGCGGCTTACAGTGGTCTGGTGTACTTGAAACCGATGACCAAGGTCCTTTTGCTTGAGGCCCAAAGCAAGATGCATCAAGAACAGGAAGAACTCGTCTATTGCAGGAAGTGCCCAAGTGTTTCCAGGCTCCTTGAAGACTTTGGAGTTGGTGACACGAATCATCCTGTGAGTTGCCGGTTCAATCAGTTCCCAGAAGGCCATCAGGTGGTTTAATGTTGCAAATCTGTCAAGAAAGAAACATGCATTGGTTCTCACATGGTATAAAATAATTATAAATAGCTTTGTAGTAAGTTTAAAGTTTAGGAAATAGGAATGCTGAACTACAAGTAACTGATACAACAATCTTGCAATACTGAGTCATGACAATTATGGAATTTGGTATGTATAATTTAACTCTGGTTGCTGTTGAAGACAACAGCTGCTGTTCATACTTATAATTATGTTAGTCTACGTTGTTGTTATTATTTTGGTCAGTGTAGCCTACTTTTAGGCTGCCTAGGCTACGTGTAGCTAGCGTATACAACTCCAATCATATTTATCAGAAACGTGGACAAGTGTTTTCAGGACAATGGCAATGCTATTACAAATGCTTACCACAGGCAATATAATCTTACCTTGTATAAAAGCGTATGTCCTCATCGGACCCAGCAAATCTCTTGAGACCAAAGCGGTGTATGATCTTTGTTTGCTTCAACTGCTTCCATACATCTTCTAGCTCCCTTTTTATCTCCTCGTTTTCATGTAGAACCATGTCCACAGCTGCAGCTTTGGGAACTGAACAATAATCATGTCCAGTCGTCTCGAAATCAAAGTCCATATCTTCTTGGTCTACATCCGAGTCAGGATCAGGGGTCAGCGGTCTCTCTCGACGTTCCCAAACACTCAACCTCGGCGGCTGCTCCTGGTAATGGTTCCACTCAAACAGTGTAGGGAAAACACCTTTTTTCAGACGTTTCAGACGAGCCCCTTCCATAAAGTCATCAGGTCTGAAATGAAAACCTTTTTCTCCATGGTTAAGCTGCCAAAAACTATATATAAGAACAACCAGAAATGTTTATCGCTGTTAAGGTTCACGCCATACACTGGTTATCGCATACGGAACCGGAAACTGTTAGCCCAGTAGAGAGTTTAGTCGGAAATACGTCACAATCCCCGCTGCATAGAGCCTATAGAGGTAATGAACAGCAATACATCACGCAGTGACATTCCATGCCTCGCATTTAGTATAATATACATAAAACCATTTAAATTACATTTTTTTCAGAACATAACATTAAAATTGGTTCAATGTTGTATCATTTTTCTCGAACTGCATTTAAAGCCCTGTGTTGTTTCGAGCCGTTTGTTCCAGCTTCAGCGGCTTTCAGTCAGTGCGTGGTCACAGCGTCCAGAGTGGCGTCCAATCATACAGCAGAAATATGCGACAACAGCCAATCAGCATGCAGCTTTAAACGTTCACGTCAGAGAACAAAGTCAATTTCCTATAGCACTTTGCAAAGAAAACTCGACAAGGACGACAAAAGTGGAAGCCGCCACGAAAGTGAAACTAACCTCGATTTATTCTTCAAAAATTATGAAATTGTCGACAAAAAGGTAGCACGAATTCAGTTATATGGAAGTGGTTTGGTTATTTGAAAAGCGACCAGGCACAGATTAAAACGATCTGTAAAATATGCATAGGTGTGATTGCCCCCCCCAATAGAGGTAATGAACAGCAATATATCACGCACTGACATTCCATGCCTCGCATTTAGAACTGATTCACATGAGATTTGCAATTCTTGATGCCCTTGAATCGAATCTTTTCGGAATCAATTTACTGTTCTTACCCCTCCCGCCGCAGCTGTAGTTTGAATTTGCGCGGGCGCGCTGACAGGATAGCTTGTGTTCTGCAGTTAGGGGCAACTGACTAACATCGTTCCGTAATTTCTGATAGATTTACCTCAGACAAAGGTAAGTGTAAATACATAAAACCATTTTGAAAAACATGTTTACAAGAACATAACTTTGAACGTTGTTTGATGTTGTAATATATATATTTTTTATATCTGTATTTCTAGCATGAAGTTGTTTCGAGCCGTTTATCAACTCTTCAGTTGCGCGCTGATTTTCCTATAGATCTACAACATACTAAGATAATTACACAAAAATAAAAACAATATTAAATTAAAAAAAAAAAAAAAAAATAAATTTGTTTCAGAACATAACATTAAAATTGGTTCAATGTTGTATCATTTTTCTCGAACTGTATTTAAAGCCCGGTGTTGTTTCGAGCCGTTTGTTTCAGCTTCAGCGGCCTTCAGTCAGTGCGTGGTCACAGCGTCCAGAGTGATTTATATAGAAGTAAGGAAGAATTTACAGAAACATTTTTAAATAAGCTATTTACCAACCCAGATAGCAAACTGACTCCGCAACGGATGCGCCCCAGAGGTATCACAAGCTCCGGAACGGATCCACGAAATGCGTCCGGAACGGAGTCTACTTGCACAGCCCAGCGGATCCGGAACAGATAAGGATTGTGGATCCAGATCAGATCCTGAGAGATTTACCTCAGAGTGTTTATATAGAAGTAAGGAAGAATTTACAGAAACATTTTTAAATAAGCTATTTACCAACCCAGATAGCAAACTGACTCCGCAACGGATCCGCCCCACAATAAATTGCACCAAAAACATTTTTTTATTTAATGGAAAATAAGACTTTACAACATTAAGAAGAGTAAATATTTGAGCAACATTCTTTTGTTAACAGTTGTACTGCTTAATTTTTTTTTTTTTTTTTTTTTTTTTTTGTAGAAACTGGATTTTTTTTTTATATATTCTTTGAATAGAAAAATATAAACAAATAGATTCTTGAATAGAAAACAAAAACAATAAAAAACATTTATCTAAAATAGTAACCTTGTACCTTTATTTTATTGTAACTGTTGCTATTTTAAATTAATACTTCAAAACACTTAAGTTAACAATGAAACTCTGAAAAACTCTACTGTTGGGTGCTCACAGTGGGACGGTTCCTTGAGCTTCCCCTATCAGCTGCCAGGCTGAACCACCGTATTGTGTGTTTTGTAATTTCATCATCAGTGGCGGCACGTGATAGATGGCTCTTTCTCACAGCACCTGTAATACACAAGCAGATTTTCATTAAAAAAATTCATTCACACCAGTTTTTTTTTTTTTTTTTAAAGGATACACATAACCACTGCCTTTAAAACAAAAGTGTAACAACCTGACATTTATTAGGCACACTATGTAACTTTTGGCGCGCTAGCGTAGGGCTGTGCCGATAAACGATATTATATTGAATTGCGATAAAATATATGTTGATAATGACGAGAAGCCCTAGGCATTTTTACTCGATATGGATTAATATAAGAGCCAATCATACAGCAGAAATATGCGACAACAGCCAATCAGCATGCAGCTTTAAACGTTCACGTCAAAGAACAAAGTCAATTTCCTATAGCACTTTGCAAAGAAAACTCGACAAGGACGACAAAAATGAGTGGAAGCCGCCACGAAAGTGAAACTAACCTCGATTTATTATTCAAAAATTATGAAATTGTCGACAAAAAGGTAGCACGAATTCAGTTATATGGAAGTGGTTTGGTTATTTGAAAAGCGACCAGGCGCAGATTAAAACGATCTGTAAAATATGCATAGGTGTGATTGGCAAAGGACAAAAAACCATACGGTGCACTTACGGCGACCCCCCCCCCCCCACACACACACACAGTGACATTTTTCAATTCAATTCAATTCAAGTTTATTTGTATAGCGCTTTTTACGATACAAATCATTACAAAGCAACTTGACAAGAAAATTAAGTTTCTACAATATTTAGTAGTAGCTTATCAGTGATGACAGTCAGTTTATGTGCATACGGCAGAAATGTTCAGAAAAATCAATAAAAGACGTAAACAAACAGACGATTAACACTATTAACAGCAATTATGCAATTAAACTTATAGCAAAATGTGGTAGTTCTGTATGTTGTCTCTAGGTTAGCATCATCTGAGGTCCTCTGAGGGGTTGGCATCATCTCTTCTCAGGTGTTTTCTGGATCCAGACTGGAGCTTGTGTAAATCCTAGTTACCACGGGATGTAAATCCCGTGGCAAAGCAGAGAAACAAATAGAGACATAATTAGCGTAGCTGCTGTTCCAGCCAAGTAAAATTAATTAGATTAACCCAAGCTAAAGAATAATAATGCACATTTGATCAGATATAACTGCAGTCCAAAATTATGAGATGCATTATTTGAATGCTTGGCCAAAGAGGTGTGTTTTTAATCTAGATTTAAACAGAGAAAGTGTGTCTGAACCCCGAACATTATCAGGAAGGCTATTCCAGAGTTTGGGAGCCAAATGCGAAAAAGCTCTACCTCCTTTAGTGGACTTTGCTATCCTAGGTACTATCAAAAGTCCAGCGTTTTGTGACCTTAGGGAGCGTGATGGATTGTAGCGTGGTAGAAGACTAGTTAGGTACGCAGGAGCTAAGCCATTAAGGGCCTTATAAGTAAGTAATAATATTTTGTAACTGATACGGAACTTAATAGGTAGCCAGTGCAGAGACTGTAGTATTGGGGTAATATGATCATATTTTCTTGACCTGGTAAGGACTCTAGCCGCTGCATTTTGGACTACCTGTAGCTTGTTTATTGAGGATGCAGGACAACCAGCTAGCAGTGCATTACAATAGTCCAGTCTAGAGGTCATGAACGCATGAACTAGCTTTTCTGCATCAGAAACAGGTAACATGTTTCGTAGCTTGGCAATGTTTCTAAGATGGAAGAATGCTGTTTTTGTAACATGGGAAATATGATTTTTGTGATTTTTATGTCAGTGACATAATTTATATACATTTAATGAAAAAATTGCAAACAGTGCAAAACTGTTTCTTGGCAGTAGTGTTGTCACGGTACCAAAATTTCAGTAATCAGTACCGATACCAGTAAAAATCAACGGTTCTCTGTACCAATTTCAGTACCAAAGCAAAACACAAAAACATAAATAAAAAAATTGACTATACTTTCATTTAATTCAAACTGTGTACATATTTAATTTTAAAGGGCTTTGAAAACATTTTAGAGTTATTCAGTGAAGAATAACATTAAGTTAGATAAAAAAAACAAAAAAAAAAACAGAACTGCTTTTCTGACTGATATGACACAATGTTAACTATTTGTTCATTCTCTAAAACGCATATTTTAGATTCATAATTCATTTAAAAGCCTCTTGTGTGTAAAAAATAGTAAATAGCATCATGTCCTCTTGTTTTTTTAACTTAATAAAAGTTATAGGAGCATTAAATAGTTAATAAAGAAACTTCATTCTAATGCTCATTATATTTATAGTAGTTATAATTCATTATACGATTAACTACTCTAATAACAGCATTCATTTCAATCCAACATTCAAATTAAAATATTTAATAATATTCATAACAGAAGCGGTGTTTTCCACAGCCTTCCACTCTATTTTTGGCGGCATATATATGCAAATTCATTTTCTGCCAGCAGGAGGCGCTTGTAGAGTGCGAGAGAGGTTTCCTCAGTAACGGCTGTAATCAAATAAGCGCCCCTTTCCTTAATTCCTCCTTTTGATGTAGTCATGTCTCAGTGCTTTTCTGAAGAGAGTGCATCTGCGCACCTTTCGGATAGCGCATCAAGAACCGGGTTGACCGGGCGCTCGGTACCACCGGTACTTAAAAAAAACCTGGTACCGTAATGTTTTAATTTTTTTAGTACCGACTTGGTACCGAAGTACCGGGTCTTTTGACAACACTACTTGGCAGCAAGCTTTTTCAATGCTTTCAGCCGCAGCTTTTGATAAGTCAGAATACGATTCCATAGGTTATATTTCAGCACGAATTTCGCGAATGGACAGTGACTCTTAAGTAGCACGTAGAACGTGTTCATGTCAAGTAAATTTTTTGGGAAAAGCACGTGGAATTGCGGTGAACGTTTGTAACCTTGCACATAGAGAGCGCTCTTCAGAGCTAAGACACATCGTTATCGGGAAACTCGACTCAGATCAGTTTTAAGCATTCATCAAAGTGAATCGGTTCAAAGGAGTCATTAGTTCGCAAATCGGACATGTCATTAGTGGACAGATATGGTCATATGCTCCGCACATATAACGTTACTCCCAAATATATTTTTAGGTCGCACAGATTACATTTCAGGAGCATATCCGACAAAAATGTTGGCAATTTCGAGTGTTGTAGAAGCTGCTTAGCTTTCTAGCTAGAAGTAAGCAATAGCCAACATGGCGTTACTTTGCTAAGTTAGCCCAGAATCGTTTAACATTAATGTTATGGAATCATGACGAAATGATCAATAGATTGGTTAAATTTTACTAGACCTGCATATAAAAATGAAAGACAATATATTGGATTTGATCATCTGAATCATCCGTGTTCACGGTCTTCGTCAGTCAACTGAAGCTGTTCACGTGAGTAGATGGTTGGGTGTGTGCGCATTCATAACGGTGCGCGTACACTTTGAACTTCAATCGTGACAAATGATGGGACTACTTGCGGAGTGACATGACGACATGAATCAGAAGCACAAAAACATTGACAGCGGTGAGCGGTCATTATGTTTACCGATACCAGACCCATCGCAACCGCCCCCCCAGCCCCCCCCCTTTATTTTATTTTATTATTTTTTTTGCATGATTTACGAGAGCATCATTTTCAGGTCGGAAAAGGGAAAAGCCGGATTTCCAGATTTTTCCGGAAGAATCACACCCCTGAATATGTCATCGGACGGTGAAAAACAAGACTGGCAACACAATCAACCTATTCCATCACAGTGCTTCCCACACATACCCTGCGTCTCAATCTGCTCCCTAGCTTCCTAAGTCGTGAATCAGTATAGCATGTAAATGAATGTGGCCGACTCCCTGATCTGTGCCCTGACTAGCCTACTGAACTTGGGAGCTGATTGAGACGCACCCATAGACTTTACTTGGGTGGGTCGCCCAGGTATATTATCGGCCGCCCAAGTATATTTGGAGACACATTTATGCTTTTATTACTTTTATCCTCTCAGACTTTTGTATCCGCCCAAGATAATGAAACCATCCGCGATTGATTAACTAGTGGAAAATCTCCCCTCGCCCTACGTGTTTCGTACCTGCTCGTTATGTGTGCGTCAAAACTGTTTACTCCTTCTGACATTCCCACGTGCGCTGCAGAGATGCGGTGGATATTTCACAAAGAGCGTTGCATGTTGCAATGTCAAAAGGCGGCGCTGTTGTGCGTTCTACATGCTCACGCAACAGCGCTTCAGGCTGCTTCAAAGTGATTCTCAATTAATGATTAACAATTGCTAATGAACTGGAGTTTATGAATTATGACAATGTCTACTTTATGGCCTTTATATAAAATGTTTTAGATGGTTGTAAGAATCTTAAGGATCAGCCTGCAATTGTGTAGACATTTCAAAATAGTCCCAGTGTATTTCGGGCTTGTTTATATTTAAAAGTCACACACTAAGTTGGTAAGTTGTCTTATTTTTTTAAGGCCAAATGTGTAATCTGTTTTTGTTAATAAACTATACTTTAAAATTTAATTAATAAACCCTCAAATTTTTGTGGCTTCAGTCATAGCTGGCAGCATTAACAGTTTATATATCAAAATATATATCGTTATCGATCGATATGGGAAAAAATTATTGAGATTACATTTTTGCCATATCGCCCAACCCTACTCTAGCGGTTAATAAACAGAACTTCATGCATCTTGCGGAAGAACATTATAGCCTGAGCTACTTCTCTTTGTTTATGTCTATGACGAGTCATGCAGATACTGGAAATATTTATTACATTTACTTACACAGGAGGAACTTCTTGGACTCCATCTGGTTGAATGCTTTTTTCCCATTCACACCCTTCCAGTTGATCCTCCTCCCAACGTCATCATGGAACATGCAGGGAAGGATGTTCCATGTGACACGTTTTGTGTCATGGCCCCCAACAGTTACAAGGGAAGAAATCTAAAATGTAACAAAAATCCTGTCAATTTCTTATATATTAAAGGGTTAGTTCACCCAAAAATGAAAATTCTGTCATTAATTACTCACCCTCATGTTGTTCTACACCCGTAAGGCCTTCATTCAACTTCGGAACACAAATTAAGATATTTTGATTAAATCCGATGGCATAGTGAGGCCTGCATTCAAAGCAATGACATTTCCTCTCTCAAGATCCATAAAGGTACTAAAAACATTTAATGTGAGTTCAGTGGTTCTACCTAAATATTATAAAAGCAACGAGAATTATTGTGCACCAAAAAACAAAACGACTTTTCAACAATATAGTGATGGGCTAATTTCAAAACACTGCTTCGGATCTTTACAAATTGAATCAGTAACTCGGATCTCCTATCAAACGGCTAAACTGCTGAAATCACGTGACATTGGTGCTCCGAGTCACTGATTCGATTCGTAAAGCTCCGAAGCTGTGTTTTGAAATCGGCCCATCACTATATTGTAGGAAAGTCATTATTTTGGTTTTTTGGCGCACAAAAAGTGTTCTTGTCGCTTTATAATATTAAGATTGAACCACTGAACTCACATGAACTGTTTTAAATATGTTTTTAGTACCTTTATAGATCTTGAGAGAGGAAATGTCATTTCTTTTAATGCAGGCCTCACTGAGCCATAGGATTTAATCAAAATATCTTAATTTGTGTTCGAAGATCAACCAAGGTCTTACGGGTGTAGAACGACATAAGGGGGATAGATGAATGACATTTTTATTTTTGGGTGAACTAACACTTTAACAGAGGGAAATAAATGTCCCCTGTGCCATATATTTGATGTTTAGTGTATATAACAGTATATATATTGACAGTTTTGGGAAAACTGCACTCAAAAATACATCTGGTACAGTTTGCCCAAATTGCTTAATGGGACCATCTGGTAGTGTAACCTTAAGGCTTGTGCACACCAGGGTGATTATTGTGTGCATTTATCGCCAATGTTTAATGCCTCGTGACAAAACAAAGGGCGCTAATGTGAGTGTGCACACCAACGCGCAAAACGGCAGGCGTAAGTTTCTGCTGAAGTTACAGTAAAACACGACTTGGTGACGCTCAAGAAGAGGAATCAGTCGATAGATTTCCCCATGTTCTCCTCTTCTCTTAACTATGGGATGTATCCAATATCTGCGTCTTTTCTGTCGTCTTTCCTCATTCAACAGAATAATAATTTCTTCATCGCTGGAGCTGCTTGTCAGCAGACAGACAAGGGACTCTGAGCTAAGTGGTACAAATAACAGCAGGTTTATTAAACAACGATTGAGACAACACAGGCGAGAGGACAGTCCAGGTAAGTGGGTGGGGAGGGGAAAAGTCTTGCGTGGCTTATCTGAGTCTGATAGTGTCTTTGTGTTTCCCAGAGGATCCGGAGGGAGCTGAGGAGCGTGGAGACAGTGGAGAACATCAACTGGGGAGAACTAGGACGTATCACAGGAACAACAGGTAAGTGGGTCAGGCGAAACAACATTGTAAGGTTGAGACCAGACAGTGAGTGAACAGAAGGAGTGCAGGTATATAGTGCAGGCTGTAAAGTGTAAAGATGCGCATTGCCACCTTGTGTACCAGGGTATTTCTATTTTTCAAAAAGCCCCTCTACTGTCAGGGAGTGAATTTGCACATCGCCAGTGAAAATTGCTTGGGTATGAACACAAAGACGCGCTGAAAAACGTCATCAAAAATGCTTGCGATAAGCTTGCGCGATAACCGTCCTGGTGTGCACGAGGCTTTAGGCTTTGTGCCAAAATTAGGGTTTGCTCCCTTCGTAACTACACCTTTAAATCAGACCCATAAAAAGGGGAACATTTGCACTACACTACTGTGTAATGCTAAGAGAGAGGTGATAGCTATCCAGGTTCATTTAAGAGCAAACCTAAAACTGCTCAATGTACACAGCAAAATATCCAGTGTTGTTTAGTGTTGTTTTTATGGTGTTAATTTATCAGTGTTAAAAAGTGTTGATTCTGGTGTTGATTTGAATGGCATTAACACTTGCAGTGTAAATCAGTGGTCAGAGTCAGTGTAATTACAGCGAGTTAACATAACTGACACTGGTGACGAGTTGATCCAATTTCCGGTCCTTGCACATTATTTCCTTTATTAATAACGGACGACCAACAAGAAGAGAACACAGTTCAAAAACATATAAAATATTATAAAAACACAAAAAGACCAACAATCATCATGTTTAGTTTATGTTTCTAACGATTTAGAATAATATTAGTACGTTTCTCAACATTGCCAGAGTGCTAACATTATTTCTTTTCAGATAACGGGACAGACCACCGACAGGTTCTCGAGGCCATTTAGCTGCACCATTTGTTAGCTAGCAAATTGAGGTAAGAATGGCAGTGTTTTTTAGTTAGCAGTTTTAAATGTAAGTGTTCTTATTTTAGAATCTGGGGAAGATAACATAATTTCTGTGATTTGTGTAACTGTTTAATGAGTTAAATTAACACAGCCTCCATATCCCCCTTCCTGGGGCTCACGTTTGTGTTGCCAAAAGACATTGTAATGCATTTTTGTCTCCAATATTTTAGTATAACTGTGCATTGTTCCACAAATAATCACTGGCTGTTTAAGTGAGCAGCAATCAGTAACCGCTTTTTTTATACGTGGAACTTGAACGCACAGCTTTGGATGGTCCAAGGAATTTAAATATATTGCGGTTACTCTCATCTGCAAAGTAAAAGGCAGCAGAGATAAATCATCAGATAATAAAGCAAGAAGCGTTTTGCTGAACTGCCAGCATATGATTAACTAATTAGAATTCGCTCATGCAATGAAACACATGTTTAACGTGCACGCGCTTCATCTGCAATAGTAGATGCATTAACTTACAATTAATTTGCTGTAATTTCACTTTAATGTAACGTTAAGATTTGTTGGGTGACAAATGGAGCTTCTGACAAGCGGCTCTGTGAATTTTCTTTAACATTAACAACGTCATAATTTGCATTTTTCTTGACCAACAGTTTTCGTCATGTTCATCAAGGAGTGAAGAAATTAGTAAAACTGCACAGCGATATTACATTCCAAGACTTTCTCACCGAAGGTAAGCTACAAATCTTGTGCTACTGCCTAGAATTGTATTTAGTCATATAGGAACTATGCTTGAGGTATAGGGATTGTGTATGTTAATACTTTACAATAAGGTTTCATTTGTTAACATAAATGTGCAAACTAACAATGACTAACTTTAGTATTAGTTAATAAAAAGTATAACTTTGTTAATTTTAGTTCATAGTGCATTCATGTTAACAGATACAACTTTTGATTTTTAAAATGTATAAGGAAAAGTTGAGATGAACATTAAGATTATTAAATGCTGTAGAAGTATTGTGCATTCTTAGTCCATGTTAACTAATGAAACCCTGTTGTAAAGCAACAGATGTCAGCTTGTTAATATTGTCAGTCACATGACAGAAATTCATGGGTAAGACTTAAGTGTACAGAAGCAAGAAATACACACAGCTGTCTCGATTGGTGTAGAAAACAATATTAAGTTTAGCATTAACTGTATTTTCTTTTTTTTACATTGAAGGAGGATTCCCACCCGCCATTATTTCTCTCTGTCCTATCCTGAGAGACCCGTTTTCAACAAAGGGCTATGTAAGAATCTTTTGTTGATGTACTTGTAACACAAACGTTTTGTGCTCCTTTTTTGTGGCATAATTACTAAGTTCGACTCATTTGCACATTCATGATGTCTTAGTCCTAAAACAACAACACTATCCATTTTGGTGGTAAAGGATTTTTTTGTTTCTCTGCTTTGCCACGGGATTAACATCCCGTGGTAACTAGGATTTACACAAGCTCCAGTCTGGATCCAGAACATCTGAGAAGAGATGATGCCAGCCCCTCAGAGGACCTCAGATGATGCTAACCCAGAGACAACATACAGAACTACCACATTTTGCTATAAGTTTGATTGCATAATTGCTGTTAATAGTGTTAATCGTCTGTTTGTTTACGTCTTTTTATTGATTTTTCTGAACATTTCTGCCATATGCACATGAACTGACAGTCACCACTGATAAGCTACTACTAAATATTGTAGAAACTTAATTTTCTGTAAAGTTGCTTTGTAATGATTTGTATCGTAAAAAGCGCTATACAAATAAACTTGAATTGAAAGGATGAAAAAGTAACCTTAGAAATCTTGTAATATGCTTTGTCATTAGATAAATCAGGACTTTGCTCTGCTGTCCAATGCTGAAACATCCAACAAGCTTCTTGAGAGGTGGGAGACTGCATTCAAGCAAAAGATCTTCAATGAAGCCCAGTCTCTTACTTCAACAGCAGAAATTGGTGTCTTCTCAATGCAGCAGGTGGACAAGGATCTGAAAATGGTTGGCATTATTTGTGAGGATGTCAAAATTTCATATTTGCTCTGGTTGCTTGTTGTTGTGAGCACTAAATGTTTTTTTTTTGTTTTCCTAAATCGCCCACAACCCCCTAAACATCTACTCATTCAGATTGGGACAGTGACATGTCATCTGTCTAGCTGCAGTTGCATCTCCTGCTCCAGGGAGGAAGAAGACCAAGATCAGTCCAACAGAGGCTGTTGACAGACTTGTGCATTTCCATATGGTAAAACTAACAATACAGTTGCAAAGTCATTGTGAATGTTTAAATGCAGTGGTTTTCAATCATATGGTGCTTGGGATTCACCCTCTGCACATTTTTCCAGACACTGGCATAATCTGTCTAAATGTTCCTTTTGGACTCGCTAACTGATTCTGTGTGTTCAATTTTATTATATTGACCTACAGCTCTCGAATGTGCATGTACAACTCTGTGTTCTAATGAAGTCAGTCAGGCACATAGCTTGGTTTGGCTGAGGGTGTATCAGCAAATTTAATAAAATAAAAAAAAGAAACATTTTTGGGGGGTGGTGAGGAAATTCATTTAATGACGTATTACTTTCACTGTATTGCAAAGTGATATCAACTGGGTTTTTTTTGGCACGTATTGGGTTAAGGTGTGTTATATAGATGTTTTATTATGCATTTAGCGTTTCACATTGTAATAAGTGGGGTTTTTTTCTGGTTTTATAAAATTTAATTTATTTCTTTGTGCTTTTTTTTAGTCCTGCACCAGTATTGAAGGCCATCTCAGTGGGAGGGAGGGCCACCAGCCATTCCTGCTGCGATCAGGAAGGATTGAGGGCAGGATCGACCACTTGCGTCGTTGTGGACAAGCGCATCATCCCTTTGCGTTGGAACCAGCACCATGAGTACCTTTGAACTTTTTCAAGTTTACTATTTCTTCAACCTGTCCTACGTGGAAGCCGTGGTGTCAAGTGTCAACAGCTTGAAGTTCTACAGTCCTTTTGATCTGCAGTGTTTATATGGGTGAGATGATGGTTAATATATTGTACCTTCTTTTGTGTTGGTGTAATTGTTACATCTGTGTTAAAAATAAAATTTCAAATTGATACAGCGTGTTGACTTTTTTTTTTTTTTTTTACAATGCACACAGTTATTTTTAGTCGAATACAGATTACACTTAATTTCCTTAATCAGGGTTTGTATATTAGTGTGGAAATAACACGTCTCTTGGTGTTAAAATTATTGACACACCTAGTGTAGTTTCAACACTAACTTGGTGTAAATGAGGGGGAGGGAAAACAATGGTGTTAATGTTGAACACTTACAGTGTTGTTTTTACTCTATGCAAGTGTAAAAAAAAAAAATATGTAACACTATTTAAAGTGTTAGTTTAACTATATTTAGTGTGGACCTATATAAACCCCGAAAAAGTGTTAATTTTCTCACTGTGTCTACTTTAACACTTTCAAATTTGCTGTGTACAGCACAAGTTATTTAATAGACATTCTGAGTTATGTCTATAAAAATGATTTAATATGACTTTCTGATTGGCTGAAAGACCATTAAACATTTCTAAAATGGCTGATAAAGATTTGTTTATCACATTAAAAATAATCAACACAGCATGCATTTTTCACTCCCTAAGATTAGGATGCACTGTAAAAAAAATAATAAATGCTAGAATGTAATGTACATTTTCAGTGTAATGAGATTAAAAAAAAAAAAAAAAAAAAAAAACTCACCACACTAAACTTTATTTGATTATTTGCGTGATTTCTGAGCCACTCCTCAAAATTCTCCACTTCCTCCATTGATGTCTACTGGGTTGTCAGGCATTTCCATGTCTTGGCCTGCTGGGTTCAACTTGCTAGTCAAATAATTTACTTTAACAATTATTTGCTCCTGCTGGTGTTTAATTAATTCCAATAAACTCATAATGTGGAATTCTGCAACTGTAAAAAAATAAAAATAAAAATTTTAGAATATATAAATTTCATTCTGCATTGGACAACTCATTAAGGCATACATTCTACTTAACAGATAGAAAGAGAAAGTTATTATTTTTTTTTTTTAAAAGAGGCCTCAAAGAATTGAATTTAGGGTTTTATTCACATATAAACATTGATCAGTGAAAAAATTTAAGCTCAACCGAACCTGCTTAATGCGTGAGAACAAACCTCTTGAGGAAGCTCAAATGTGCTGTGTAACACACGGGAATGAACGTCATTGGTTCTTAAGGGAAGCTCAAGCATGCTGCGCAACATGAAAATGAACCTCATTGGTTCTTGCTGCAGCTCAAATGTGATGCGTAACACGAGAATGAACCTCATTGTTTCTTGCTTAAGTTTAAACGTGCTGTATAACATGAGAATGAAATCTATTGAGATTTTCTACTTAAAAGTATCATTCAGCCAGTCTGTGTTCCTTCACAATTTATCTTCTCAGCGATGAACTGTAATAAATCCAAACATGGATTTCAACTATACAGGTCCTTCTCAAAAAATTAGCATATTGTGATAAAAGTTCATTATTTTCCATAATGTAATGATAAAAATTAAGCTTTCATATATTTTAGATTCATTGCACACCAACTGAAATATTTCAGGTCTTTTATTGTTTTAATACTGATGATTTTGGCATACAGCTCATGAAAACCCAAAATTCCTATCTCAAAAAAAATAGCATATCATGAGAAGGTTCTCTAAACGAGCTATTAACCTAATCATCTGAATCAACTAATTAACTCTAAACACCTGCAAAAGATTCCTGAGGCTTTTAAAACTTTTCATTACTCAAAACCGCAATCATGGGTAAGACTGCCGACCTGACTGCTGTTCAGAAGGCCATCATTGACACCCTCAAGCGAGAGGGTAAGACACAGAAAGAAATTTCTGAACCAATAGGCTGTTCCCAGAGTCCTGTATCAAGGCACTTCAGTGGGAAGTCTGTGGGAAGGAAAAAATGTGGCAAAAAACGCTGCACAACGAGAAGAGGTGACCGGACCCTGAGGAAGATTGTGGAGAAGGACCGATTCCAGACCTTGGGGGACCTGCGGAAGCAGTGGACTGAGTCTGGAGTAGAAACATCCAGAGCCACCGTGCACAGGCGTGTGCTTTTGAACCAGAAACAGCGGCAGAAGCGCCTGACCTGGGCTACAGAGAAGCAGCACTGGACTGTTGCTCAGTGGTCCAAAGTACTTTTTTCGGATGAAAGCAAATTTTGCATGTCATTCGGAAATCAAGGAGCCAGAGTCTGGAGGAAGACTGGGGAGAAGGAAATGCCAAAATGCCTGAAGTCCAGTGTCAAGTACCCACAGTCAGTGATGGTCTGGGGTGCCATGTCAGCTGCTGGTGTTGGTCCACTGTGTTTTATCAAGGGCAGGGTCAATGCAGCTAGCTATCAGGAGATTTTGGAGCACATCATGCTTCCATCTGCTGAAAAGCTTTATGGAGATGAAGATTTCGTTTTTCAGCACGACCTGGCACCTGCTCACTGTGCCAAAACCACTGGTAAATGGTTTACTGACCATGGTATTACTGTGCTCAATTGGCCTGCCAACTCTCCTGACCTGAACCCCATAGAGAATCTGTGGGATATTGTGAAGAGAAAGTTGAGAGACGCAAGACCCAACACTCTGGATGAACTTAAGGCCGCTATCGAAGCATCCTGGGCCTCCATAACACCTCAGCAGTGCCACAAGCTGATTGCCTCCATGCCACGCCGCATTGAAGCAGTCATTTCTGCAAAAGGATTCCCGACCAAGTATTGAGTGCATAAACTGAACATAATTATTTGAAGGTTGACTTTTTTTGTATTAAAAAACACTTTTACTTTTATTGGTCGGATGAAATATGCTAATTTTTTTGAGATTTTTTGGAATTTTGGGTTTTCATGAGCTGTATGCCAAAATCATCAGTATTAAAACAATAAAAGACCTGAAATATTTCAGTTGGTGTGCAATGAATCTAAAATATATGAAAGTTTAATTTTTATCATTACATTATGGAAAATAATTAACTTTTTCACAATATGCAAATTTTTTGAGAAGGACCTGTATTGTTTGCGATTGTGGTTGCTGAATAAATGGGCTTATATAAAGTATTTTTTTGCTGTTATTTTATATATTGCTGTTATCATTTATATCATTAAAAATTATTGGTATTAATATTAGGGATTTCACTGTATTAAATTTTGCAGTAAGTTTCTTTTTGTTTTACCAGTTTTGGTAATGTAGCGTGTTAATTTATATGATAAATAGCCTATAATAAATCAGCACACTAGATGAGGTAAAATAAACCATGGGTACAATTCAACATTCTCTTGATTTGTGCTTTTAGGTGAAAGTGCAATAATTCTGATGAAATGTAAAAATACATTTCTCAAATAATAACAATTATAATTTTGAGCTAAATAATTGTGACTATTTTTTTTTTTGCTCAAAGGTTTTCATTGACTAAAACTAGATTAAAATGCCCTGATGTTTAGTCAACTAAAAATGACTAAACCAAAATAGGATAAGGTTGACTAAATATGATAAAAGCTAAAAAGTAAATTTGACAGGACTAAGACTACAATTAAAAAATAGTTGACAAAATAAACACTATTTGAGCCTTATATCTGATAAGGTATTGCTCACCAGAGCAGGCGATACTGTCTGATCCACATCTTCCCCCCCGCCAGGTTGGTCTGTAGACCTTTCTTGTAGAAGGGGTTTGCTCTTCTGCTGGTGTCTGTGCACAGTGAGGTGGTGAAGTGAGTGGAGGAGGAGCAGCTGTGCCGCTACTTGGGATAAAAGGCGGTGTTGATATAACAGGAGCTGGTGGAGAGATAACAGGAGCTGGTGGTTCGGTTAAGAGTTTTGGCTGCGTGTGTAGGCATGGGCCGATTACTGGTTTCAAGGTATACTGCGATTTGAAAATGTCACGGTTTCAAAACCACTAATAATTTCTATTATACCGTTCCTGCGGTATACGCTGTTTTCCATGTCTCCTCAATGACTGAAAGAGTAGGAATCCATCAGGCTGAGTGCAGTGTGGAGAATGACACTGACCCCAACTCCTCCTGTTGGTGCGAGCGAGCGGTCAGTCACTTGTGTTTAGGATGGCTGAGTTTAAGGCCCGGGTACACTTCACATTCAGCGTTCCTTTCCATCTCTATCAGCTCGACACATGCGCAGTACCAAAAAGTAAACCAAACCTTAAATTAGCACGGACGGATGAGCTCGACATGTCGCAGTACCATGGGGTGCGCGACTGTCCGCGAGCCCTTCTGATGATGAAAATAACGTAATGCCTATTCTGCACTAATGGCCAAAATATACTTTGGCCTTTACATGATCGGCAACCGGCCGTTTTTTGCCTTATTGCAACTCTCTGTTCTGGACTTGCACAAACTGCAATGCAGTCATTTTCCAAAATGTCATTTATGTGAAAATATGAAGTCTGTTAACACCCGTTAACACAGGCCAGAGACGCTGAAGACAGACGCACAGAGAAAAATACTGTAGCAGGCAGAATATTTATAGTGAATATTGATTTGGGGGTTTATATGAATGAGTTTCTGAGGGGAGCTGACTGTCTTCTGAAAAGTTTACGTGGTATAATTTCACAAAGCTTGTCAGAACATTCTGTTTTTGCTTCAAATTGGGTTATTATTAAATCTAATTAAGTGTATAATTATTATATAACTAAATGATATGAAATGATATAAATATGTATATGAATTATATAACTAAAATTAAATAACTATTTAATTACAGATTTAGTTTAAATAAAGGTGTCAGTCTTTCATTTTTTCTTTTTAGGAAACAAATCAAAGAAAAAAATAAACTAATTCCACTGTTTCGAATATTCTGTATGTTGCTCAAAAACAAAATATATTGTGTCCAGCGGGGAAAAAAATATATATTTTTTTAAACAGTCATTTAAAAATAACACATTTCAGATCTGTAACAACAATACCGTGATACCATGAAACCGTGATATTTTTGCTTAAGGTTATCATACTGTCAAAATCTCATACCGGCCCATGCCTATGTGTGTGTGACTGTCTGATTGAGAGAGCCGTAATCACTGTTCTGACTTTGCAGTGTCCATTGCAAGTGTATTCATTATTGTGTTTGTCTTTTGGTTAGTATACATTTTTTGTTTCTTTTTCAAAATTATTTTATTTTTTAATCAGTTTAATGATTTACTTGAAGTGTCTGTGTTTGCAAAATATTTAAAATATTTTCTCAATCTAAATGATGTTGCAGTCCTGCTGAGTTTGTTTAATAATATTTGCAGTCCTGTTAAATGTTTGCAGTCTTGCATTTGCAGAAAAATAAAAATTGAGTTTTGTTGATGCCTTGATGTGTTTGTGGCTTTGTTGACAGTTTTTATAAGCGCATATGACGCATTTTTGTATAGAAGGCCCGTAGCATTTAAAACACATTAAGTGTACAGTAATTTATAGACGTTTACTGAGACAAGAGTGTCCGTTTACGGAAATTTAACTGCTTGTACCCTGGATTTTGCGGAGACTTTACTTCTCATGCACAGGGATGTACATGGATTTACCGGTGAATGAGTAAACATTTCCGTCCGTGTCTGGGAGTTTATCGCGTTAGTGAGCGGACTGGAAAACTGCCGCACACAAAACAGTCCGTTTCTGACAGCGTCCATAAGTCAGAAACGCCAGAGCCCATACACGGAAACTGCCAGAAACGTTCCATTTACGGGTTTGTGCGCTGACGTGAACAGTCCGGAAACGCACCTTTTAATGCAGTGCGCACCATACATAGAACGACAGCATTTTGTTCGTTTTTAATTTCCTGACCGCCAAACGAAGCTCATTAGTCGATCGTTAAACAGTAAGATTAGAATGTCTTTTTTTTGTTGTTTTATACAGGGCTTTAGCTTTATATGCGCGAATAGCAGCGAAAACCACAGACCATGAGGGTTCAATCATTGCATCATGCATCGGCTTCTGTGAAAGGAGAAAAACAAAGGAATAAAATAAATAGGATCACACAAAATATATAGGAAGCTATAATATTAACAGAGTAACAAAAGGAGAGAAAAAAAACACTGCAACAAATAGGCTATGCTCATTTTTGTGACACTCTTAATGCATTTTATTTTATTTTTATCTTTATTTGATTTAATCCATCTGATCGCACAGGTGCCTTGTGCACACACAAACAAAATGAGTTCTAGTGTTGCCTGACATTTCAGCCATTCATCATCAAACTAAAATGCAGTCAACCAAACATAAAATTTCCAGTTTAATTTAAAAGGTCCGCTGTAAAATCAGTCGCTTTGCATAAAAGCTTCTGCTAAATGATTAAATGTAAATGTATTTAATAATTAATTATCTACTTAAAATTACCAGCATACCAATACAAGTGTTCATTGTTATTTCAAAGGACATTTAAACTATAGCTGATTTTTCTTATATTGTGTTTGTTGTATATTTCTTTATTGTGCATAACTATGCATGTGATCCCTAAAAAAGTGTGTTCTTTAGCCCGGGAATGAATACGCTGAAGTGACCGCATATTGGATACAATATTCTAATGTTCCAAATATAATTGTTTGCGCTCTACTTTAACACTGGATTCTGCTATAACCATAAATATTTGACGGAAACTTGTCTATTAATATCTGTTTGCATGAACTTTTACTTTGAAATGTTTTAACTGTTGCCCCGCCTTCTACTTC